>NW_027479126.1:0-218017 GCF_051014685.1 Ptiloglossa arizonensis
GCGTTTGGAGCAGCAGAATTGCGAAAATTTTTTGCCTTCTCAACCATTTCTTGGCTTCAAACTCCCATATCTCGCGAACGGATTGACCTAAGCCAAAAATTCCTATTGCATCTGAAGGTAGAAACTAGCCGATTACAAGGGTATGTGTATTTTTCCTAGGCCATTCTGGTTAAGCGTTTGGAGCAGCAAATTGCGAAAAATTTTTGCCTTCTCAACCATTCTTGGCTTCAAACTCCCATATCTCGCGAACGGATTGACCTAACTCAAAAATTCCTATTGCATCTGAAAGTAGAACTCGCCCGATTACAGCGGTATGTGTATTTTTTCCCTATAGGCCACTCTGTTAACGTTTGGAGCAGCAGAATTGCGAAAAATGTTTTGCTTCTCAAACCATTTCTTGCTTCAAACTCCATATCTCGCGAACGGATTGACCTAATCCAAAAATTCCTATTGCATCTGAAAGTCGAAACTCGCCCGATTACAACGGTATGTGTATTTTTCCCCTAGGCCATTCTGGTTAAGCGTTTGGAGCAGCAGAAGTGCGAAAGATTTGTTGTCTTCTCAACCATTTCTTAGCTTCAAACTCCCATATCTCGCGAACGGATTGACCTACCCAAAAATTCCTGTTGCATCTGAAAGTAGAAAACTCGCCCGATTATAACGGTATCTGTATTTTTCCCTAGGCCGTTCTGTTTAAGCGTTTGGAGCAGCAGAATTGCGAAAATTTTTCGCCTCCTCAACATTTCTGGCTTCAAACTCCCATATCTCGCGATCGATTGACCTAACCCAAAAATTCCTAGTGCATCTGAAAGTAGAAACTCGCCCGATTACAACGGTATGTGTATTTTTTCCTAGGCCATTCTGGTTAAGCGTTTGGAGCAGCAGAATTGCGAAAATTTTTTGCCTTCTCAACCATTTCTTGGCTTCAAACTCCCATATCTCGCGAACGGATTGACCTAACCCAAAATTCCTATTGCATCTGAAAGTAGAAACTCGCCCGATTACAACGGTATGTTTTTTTTCCTAGCCATTCTGGTTAAGCGTTTGGAGCAGCAGAAATGCGAAAAATTTTTTGCCTTCTCAACCATTTCTTGGATTCAAACTCCAATCTCGCGAGCGGATTGACCTAACCCAAAAATTCCTGTTGCATCTGAAAGTAGAAACTCGCCCGATTACAACGGTATGTGTATTTTTTCCCTAGGCCATTCTGGTTAAGCGTTTGGAGCAGCAGAATTGCGAAAAATTTTTTGCATTCTCAACCATTTCTTGGCTTCAAACTCCATATCTCGCGAACGATTGACCTAACCAAAAATTCCTATTGCATCTGAAAGTCGAAACTCGCCCGATTACAACGGTTGTGTATTTTTTCCCTAGGCCATTCTGGTTAAGCGTTTGGAGCAGCAGAAGTGCGAAAGATTTGTTGTCTTCTCAACCATTTCTTAGCTTCAACTCCCATATCTCGCGAACGGATTGACCTAACCCAAAAATTCCTGTTGCATCTGAAAGTAGAAACTCGCCCATTACAACGGTATCTGTATTTTTCCCTAGGCCATTCTGTTTAAGCCTTTGGAGCCGCAGAATTGCGAAAAATTTTTGCCTTCTCAACCATTTCTTGGCTTCAAACTCCATATCTCGCGAACGGATTGACCTAAACCCAAAAATTCCTATTGCATCTGAAAGTCGAAACTCGCCGATTACACGGTATGTGTATTTTTCCCTAGCTTCTGGTTAAAGCGTTTGGAGCAGCAGAAGTGCGAAAGATTTGTTGTCTGGTCAACCATTTCTTAGCTTCAAACTCCCATATCTCGCGAACGGATTGACCTAACCCAAAAATTCCTGTTGCATCTGAAAGTAGAAACTCGCCCGATTATAACGGTATCTGTATTTTTTCCCAGGCCATTCTGTTTAAGCGTTTGGGCAGCAGAATTGCGAAAAATTTTTCGCCTCCTCAACCATTTCTTGCTTCAAACTCCCATATCCGCGAACGGATTGACCTAACCCAAAAATTCCTAGTGCATCTGAAAGTAGAAACTCGCCCGATTACAACCGTATGTGTATTTTTGCCTAGGCCATTCTGGTTAAGCGTTTGGAGCAGCAGAATGCGAAAAATTTTTTGCCTTCTCAACCATTTCTTGGCTTCAAACTCCCATATCTCGCGAACGGATTGACCTAACCCAAAAATTCCTATTGCATCTGAAAGTAGAACTCGCCCGATTACAACGTATGTTTTTTTTCCCTAGGCCATTCTGGTTAAGCGTTTGGAGCAGCAGAATGCGAAAAATTTTTTGCCTTCTCAACCATTTCTTGCTTCAAACTCCCATATCTCGCGAACGGATTGACCAACCCAAAAATTCCTGTTGCATCTGACAGTAGAACTCGCCCGATTACAACGGATGTGTATTTTTTCCCTAGGCATTCTGGTTAAGCGTTTGGAGCAGCAGAATTGAAAAATATTTTTTGCATTCTCAAACCATTTCTTGGCTTCAAACTCCCATATCTCGCGAACGGATTGACCTAACCCAAAAATTCCTATTGCATCTGAAGTAGAAACTCGCCCGATTACAACGGTATGTGTATTTTTTCCCTAGGCCATTCTGGTTAAGCGTTTGGAGCAGCAGAATTGCGAAAATTTTTTGCCTTCTCAACCATTTCTTGGCTTCAAACTCCATATCTCGCGAACGGATTGACCTAACCCAAAAATTCCAATTGCATCTGAACGTTTATAGAACTCGCTCGATTACAGCGGTATGTGTATTTTTCCCTAGGCCATTCTGGTTAAGCGTTTGGAGCAGCAGAATTGCGAAAATTTTTTGCCTTCTCAACCATTTCTTGGCTTCAAACTCCCATATCTCGCGAACGGATGACCTAACCCAAAATTCCTGTTGCATCTGAAGTAGAAACTCGCCGATTATAACGTATCTGTATTTTTTCCCTAGGCCATTCTGTTTAAGCGTTTGGAGCAGCAGAATTGCGAAAAATTTTTTGCCTTCTCAACCATTTCTCGGCTTCAACTCCCATATCTCTCGAACGGATTGACTAACCAAAAATTCCTGTGCATCTGAAAGTAGAACTCGCCCGATTATAACGGTATGTGTATTTTTTCCCTAGCCATTTTGTTTAAGCGTTTGGAGCAGCAGAATTGCGAAAAATTTTTGCCTTCTCAACATTTCTTGGCTTCAAACTCCCTTATCTCGCGACGGATTGACCTATCCAAAATTCCTATTGCATCTGAAAGTAGAACTCGCCCGATTACAACGTATGTGTATTTTCTCCCTAGGCCATTCTGGTTAAGCGTTTGGAGCAGCAGAATTGCGAAAAATTTTTGCCTTCTCAACCATTTCTTGGCTTCAAAACTCCCATATCTCGCGAACGGATTGACCTAACCCAAAATTCCTGTTGCATCTGAAAGTAGAAAACTCGCCCGATTATAACGGTATCTGTATTTTTTCCCTAGGCCATTCTGGTTAAGCGTTTGAGCAGCAGAAATGCGAAAAATTTTTGCCTTCTCAACCATTTCTTGGCTTCAAACTCCCATATCTCGCGAACGGATTGACCCAACCCAAAAATTCCTGTTGCATCTGACAGTAGAAACTCGCCCGATTACAACGTATGTGTATTTTTTCCCTAGGCCATTCTGGTAAGCGTTTGGAGCAGCAGAATTGAAAAATATTTTTTGCATTCTCAACCATTTCTTGGCTTCAAACTCCCATATCTCGCGAACGGATTGACCTAACCCAAAAATTCCTATTGCATCGAAAGTAGAAACTCGCCGATTACAACGGTATTGTATTTTTTCCCTAGGCCATTCTGGTTAAGCGTTTGGAGCAGCAGAATTGCGAAAAATTTTTGCCTCTCAAACCATTTCTTGGCTTCAAACTCCCATATCTCGCGAACGGATTGACCTAACCCAAAATTCAATTGCATCTGAACGTTTTATAGAACCTCGCTCGATTACAGCGGTATGTGTATTTTTTCCCTAGGCCATTCTGGTTAAGCGTTGGAGCAGCAGAATTGCGAAAATTTTTGCCTTCTCAACCATTTCTTGGCTTCAAACTCCCATATCTCGCGAACGGATTGACCTAACCCAAAATTCCTGTTGCATCTGAAAGTAGAAACTCGCCCGATTATAACGGTATCTGTATTTTTTCCCTAGGCCATTCTGTTTAAGCGTTTGGAGCAGCAGAATTGCGAAAAATTTTTTGCCTTCTCAACCATTTCTCGGCTTCAAACTCCATATCTCTCGAACGGATTGACCTAACCCAAAAATTCCTGTTGCATCTGAAAGTAGAAACTCGCCCGATTATAACGGTATGTGTATTTTTTTCCTAGGCCATTTTGTTTAAGCGTTTGGAGCAGCAGAATTGCGAAAAATTTTTGCCTTCTCAACCATTTCTTGGCTTCAAACTCCTTATCTCGCGAACGGATTGACCTATCCCAAAAATTCCTATTGCTCTGAAAGTAGAAACTCGCCCGATTACAACGGTATGTGTATTTTCTCCCTAGGCCATTCTGGTTAAGCGTTTGGAGCAGCAGAATTGCGAAAAATTTTTTGCCTTCTCAACCATTTCTTGGCTTCAAACTCCCATATCTCGCGAACGGATTGACTAACCCAAAAATTCCTGTTGCATCTGAAAGTAGAAACTCGCCCGATTATAACGGTATCTGTATTTTTTCCCTAGGCCATTCTGGTTAAGCGTTGGAGCAGAGAAATGCGAAAAATTTTTTGCCTTCTCAACCATTTCTTGGCTTCAAACTCCATATCTCGCGAACGGATTGACCCAACCCAAAAATTCCTGTTGCATCTGACAGTAGAAACTCGCCCGATTACAACGGTATGTGTATTTTTTCCCTAGGCCATTCTGGTTAAGCGTTTGGAGCAGCAGAATTGAAAAATATTTTTTTGCATTCTCAACCATTTCTTGGCTTCAAACTCCATATCTCGCGAACGATTGACCTAAACCAAAAATTCCTATGCATCTGAAAGTAGAAACTCGCCCGATTACAACGGTATGTGTATTTTTTTCCTAGGCCATTCTGGTTAAGCGTTGGAGCAGCAGAATTGCGAAAAATTTTTTGCTTCTCAACCATTTTCTTGCTTCAAACTCCATATCTCGCGAACGGATTGACCTAACCAAAAATTCCAATTGCATCTGAACGTTTTATAGAACCTCGCTCGATTACAGCGTATGTGTATTTTTTCCCTAGGCCATTCTGGTTAAGCGTTTGGAGCAGCAGAATGCGAAAAATTTTTTGCCTTCTCAACCATTTCTTGGCTTCAAACTCCCATATCTCGCGAACGGATGACCTAACCCAAAAATTCCTGTTGCATCTGAAAGTAGAAACTCGCCCGATTACAACGGTATGTGTATTTTTTCCCTAGGCCATTCTGGTTAAGCGTTTGGAGCAGCAGAAGTGCGAAAAATTTGTTGTCTGTCAACCATTTCTTAGCTTCAAACTCCATATCTCGCGAACGGATTGACCTAACCCAAAAATTCCTGTTGCATCTGAAAGTAGAAACTCGCCGATTATAACGGTATCTGTATTTTTTCCCTAGGCCATTCTGTTTAAAGCGTTTGGGGCAGCAGAATTGCGAAAAATTTTTCGCCTCCCAACCATTTCTTGGCTTCAAACTCCATATCCCGCGAACGGATTGACCTAACCCAAAAATTCCTGTTGCATCTGACAGTAGAACTCGCCCGATTACAACGGTATGTGTATTTTTTCCCTAGGCCATTCTGGTTAAGCGTTTGGAGCAGCAGAATGAAAAATATTTTGCATTCTTTTTGCATTCTCAACATTTTCTTGCTTCAACTCCCCATATCTCGCGAACGATTGACCTAACCAAAAATTCCTATTGCATCTGAAAGTAGAAACTCGCCCCGATTACAACGGTATGTGTATTTTTTCCCTAGGCCATTCTGGTTAAGCGTTTGGAGCAGCAGAATTGCGAAAAATTTTTGCCTTCTCAACCATTTCTTGGCTTCAAACTCCCATATCTCGCGAACGGATTGACCTAACCAAAAATTCCAATTGCATCTGAACGTTTTATAGAACCTCGCTCGATTACAGCGGTATGTGTAATTTTTCCCTAGGCCATTCTGGTTAAGCGTTTGGAGCAGCAGAATTGCGAAAAATTTTTTGCCTTCTCAACCATTTCTTGGCTTCAAACTCCATATCTCGCGAACGGATTGACCTAACCCAAAAATTCCTGTTGCATCTGAAAGTAGAAACTCGCCCGATTATAACGGTATCTGTATTTTTTCCCTAGGCCATTCTGTTTAAGCGTTTGGAGCAGCAGAATTGCGAAAAATTTTTTGCCTTCTCAACCATTTCTCGGCTTCAAACTCCCATATCTCTCGAACGGATTGACCTAACCCAAAAATTCCTGTTGCATCTGAAAGTAGAAACTCGCCCGATTATAACGGTATGTGTATTTTTTCCCTAGGCCATTTTGTTTAAGCGTTTGGAGCAGCAGAATTGCGAAAAATTTTTTGCCTTCTCAACCATTTCTTGGCTTCAAACTCCCTTATCTCGCGAACGGATTGACCTATCCCAAAAATTCCTATTGCATCTGAAAGTAGAAAACTCGCCCGATTACAACGGTATGTGTATTTTCTCCCTAGGCCATTCTGGTTAAGCGTTTGGAGCAGCAGAATTGCGAAAAATTTTTGCCTTCTCAACCATTTCTTGTCTTGCTTCAAACTCCCTATCTCGCGAACGGATTGACCTAACCCAAAAATTCCTGTTGCATCTGAAAGTAGAAACTCGCCCGATTATAACGGTATCTGTATTTTTTCCTAGGCCATTCTGGTTAAGCGTTTGGAGCAGCAGAAATGCGAAAAATTTTTTGCCTTCTCAACCATTTCTTGGCTTCAAACTCCCATATCTCGCGAACGGATTGACCCAACCCAAAAATTCCTGTTGCATCTGACAGTAGAAACTCGCCCGATTACAACGGATGTGTATTTTTTCCCTAGGCCATTCTGGTTAAGCGTTTGGAGCAGCAGAATTGAAAAATATTTTTTGCATTCTCAACCATTTCTTGGCTTCAAACTCCCATATCTCGCGAACGGATTGACCTAACCCAAAATTCCTATTGCATCTGAAAGTAGAAACTCGCCCGATTACAACGGTATGTGTATTTTTTCCTAGGCCATTCTGGTTAAGCGTTTGGAGCAGCAGAATTGCGAAAAAAATTTTTTGCCTTCTCAACCATTTCTTGGCTTCAAACTCCATATCTCGCGAACGGATTGACCTAACCCAAAAATTCCAATTGCATCTGAACGTTTTATAGAACCTCGCTCGATTACAGCGGTATGTGTATTTTTTCCCTAGGCCATTCTGGTTAAGCGTTTGGAGCAGCAGAATTGCGAAAAATTTTTTGCCTTCTCAACCATTTCTTGGCTTCAAACTCCCATATCTCGCGAACGGATTGACCTAACCCAAAAATTCCTGTTGCATCTGAAAGTAGAAACTCGCCCGATTATAACGGTATCTGTATTTTTTCCCTAGGCCATTCTGTTTAAGCGTTTGGAGCAGCAGAATTGCGAAAAATTTTTTGCCTTCTCAACCATTTCTCGGCTTCAAACTCCCATATCTCTCGAACGGATTGACCTAACCCAAAATTCCTGTTGCATCTGAAAGTAGAAACTCGCCCGATTATAACGGTATGTGTATTTTTTCCTAGGCCATTTTGTTTAAGCGTTTGGAGCAGCAGAATTGCGAAAAATTTTTTGCCTTCTCAACCATTTCTTGGCTTCAAACTCTTATCTCGCGAACGGATTGACCTATCCCAAAAATTCCTATTGCATCTGAAAGTAGAAACTCGCCCGATTAAACGGTATGTGTATTTTCTCCCTAGGCCATTCTGTTAAGCGTTTGGAGCAGCAGAATTGCGAAAAATTTTTTGCCTTCTCACCATTTCTTGCTTCAAACTCCATATCTCGCGAACGGATTGACCTAACCCAAAAATTCCTGTTGCATCTGAAAGTAGAAACTCGCCCGATTATAACGGTATCTGTATTTTTTCCCTAGGCCATTCTGGTTAAGCGTTTGGAGCAGCAGAAATGCGAAAAATTTTTTGCCTTCTCAACCATTTCTTGGCTTCAAACTCCCATATCTCGCGAACGGATTGACCCAACCCAAAAATTCCTGTTGCATCTGACAGTAGAAACTCGCCCGATTACAACGGTATGTGTATTTTTTCCCTAGGCCATTCTGGTTAAGCGTTTGAAGAGCAGAATTGAAAAATATTTTTTGCATTCTCAACCATTTCTTGGCTTCAAACTCCATATCTCGCGAACGGATTGACCTAACCCAAAATTCCTATTGCATCTGAAAGTAGAAACTCGCCCGATTACAACGGTATGTGTATTTTTTCCCTAGGCCATTCTGGTTAAGCGTTTGGAGCAGCAGAATTGCGAAAAATTTTTTGCCTTCTCAACCATTTCTTGGCTTCAAACTCCCATATCTCGCGAACGGATTGACCTAACCCAAAATTCCAATTGCATCTGAACGTTTTAATAGAACCTCGCTCGATTACAGCGGTATGTGTATTTTTTCCCTAGGCCATTCTGGTTAAGCGTTTGGAGCAGCAGAATTGCGAAAAATTTTTTGCCTTCTCAACCATTTCTGGCTTCAAACTCCCATATCTCGCGAACGGATTGACCTACCCAAAAATTCCTGTTGCATCTGAAAGTAGAAACTCGCCCGATTATAACGGTATCTGTATTTTTCCCTAGGCCATTCTGTTTAAGCGTTTGGAGCAGCAGAATTGCGAAAAATTTTTTGCCTTCTCAACCATTTCTCGGCTTCAAACTCCCATATCTCTCGAACGATTGACCTAACCAAAAATTCCTGTTGCATCTGAAAGTAGAAACTCGCCCGATTATAACGGTATGTGTATTTTTTCCCTAGGCCATTTTGTTTAAAGCGTTTGGAGCAGCAGAATTGCGAAAAATTTTTTGCCTTCTCAACCATTTCTTGGCTTCAAACTCCCTTATCTCGCGAACGGATTGACCTATCCCAAAAATTCCTATTGCATCTGAAAGTAGAAACTCGCCCGATTACAACGGTATGTGTATTTTTTCTCCCTAGGCCATTCTGGTTAAGCGTTTGGAGCTGCAGAATTGCGAAAAATTTTTTGCCTTCTCAACCATTTCTTGGCTTCAAAAACTCCCATATCTCGCGAACGGATTGACCTAACTCAAAAATTCCTATTGCATCTGAAAGTAGAAACTCCCCGATTACAACGGTATGTGTATTTTTTCCCTAGGCCATTCTGGTTAAGCGTTTGGAGCAGCAGAATTGAAAAATATTTTTTGCATTCTCAACCATTTCTTGCTTCAAACTCCCATATCTCGCGAACGGATTGACCTAACCAAAAAATTCCTATTGCATCTGAAAGTAGAAACCGCCGATTACAACGGTATGTGTATTTTTTCCTAGGCCATTATGGTTAAGCGTTTGGAGCAGCAGAATTGCGAAAAATTTTTTGTCTTCTCAACCTTTCTTGGCTTCAAACTCCATATATCTCGCGAACGGATTGACCTAACCCAAAAATTCCTATTGCATCTGAAAGTAAAACTCGCCCATTACAACGGTATGTGTATTTTTTTCCCTAGGCCATTCTGTTTAAGCGTTTGGAGCAGCAGAATTGGGAAAATTTTTTGCCTCCTCAACCATTTCTTGGCTTCAAACTCCCATATCTCGCGAACGGATTGACCTAACCCAAAAATTCCTATTGCATCTGAAAGTAGAAACTCGCCCGATTACAACGGTATGTGTATTTTTTCCCTAGGCCATTCTGGTTAAGCGTTTGGAGCAGCAGAAATGCGAAAAATTTTTTTCCTTCTCAACCATTTCTTGGCTTCAAACTCCCATATCTCGCGAACGGATTGACCTAACCCAAAAATTCCTATTGCATCTGAAAGTAGAAACTCGCCCGATTACAACGGTATGTGTATTTTTTCCCTAGGCCATTCTGGTTAAGCGTTTGGAGCAGCAGAATTGCGAAAAATTTTTTGCCTTCTCAACCATTTCTTGGCTTCAAACTCCCATATCTCGCGAACGGATTGACCTAACCCAAAAATTCCAATTGCATCTGAACGTTTTATAGAACCTCGCTCGATTACAGCGGTATGTGTATTTTTTCCCTAGGCCATTCTGGTTAAGCGTTTGGAGCAGCAGAATTGCGAAAAATTTTTTGCCTTCTCAACCATTTCTTGGCTTCAAACTCCCATATCTCGCGAACGGATTGACCTAACCCAAAAATTCCTGTTGCATCTGAAAGTAGAAACTCGCCCGATTATAACGGTATCTGTATTTTTTCCCTAGGCCATTCTGTTTAAGCGTTTGGAGCAGCAGAATTGCGAAAAATTTTTTGCCTTCTCAACCATTTCTCGGCTTCAAACTCCCATATCTCTCGAACGGATTGACCTAACCCAAAAATTCCTGTTGCATCTGAAAGTAGAAACTCGCCCGATTATAACGGTATGTGTATTTTTTCCCTAGGCCATTTTGTTTAAGCGTTTGGAGCAGCAGAATTGCGAAAAATTTTTTGCCTTCTCAACCATTTCTTGGCTTCAAACTCCCTTATCTCGCGAACGGATTGACCTATCCCAAAAATTCCTATTGCATCTGAAAGTAGAAACTCGCCCGATTACAACGGTATGTGTATTTTCTCCCTAGGCCATTCTGGTTAAGCGTTTGGAGCTGCAGAATTGCGAAAAATTTTTTGCCTTCTCAACCATTTCTTGGCTTCAAACTCCCATATCTCGCGAACGGATTGACCTAACTCAAAAATTCCTATTGCATCTGAAAGTAGAAACTCGCCCGATTACAACGGTATGTGTATTTTTTCCCTAGGCCATTCTGGTTAAGCGTTTGGAGCAGCAGAATTGAAAAATATTTTTTGCATTCTCAACCATTTCTTGGCTTCAAACTCCCATATCTCGCGAACGGATTGACCTAACCCAAAAATTCCTATTGCATCTGAAAGTAGAAACTCGCCCGATTACAACGGTATGCGTATTTTTTCCCTAGGCCATTCTGGTTAAGCGTTTGGAGCAGCAGAATTGCGAAAAATTTTTTGTCTTCTCAACCATTTCTTGGCTTCAAACTCCCATATCTCGCGAACGGATTGACCTAACCCAAAAATTCCTATTGCATCTGAAAGTAGAAACTCGCCCGATTACAACGGTATGTGTATTTTTTCCCTAGGCCATTCTGTTTAAGCGTTTGGAGCAGCAGAATTGGGAAAATTTTTTGCCTCCTCAACCATTTCTTGGCTTCAAACTCCCATATCTCGCGAACGGATTGACCTAACCCAAAAATTCCTATTGCATCTGAAAGTAGAAACTCGCCCGATTACAACGGTATGTGTATTTTTTCCCTAGGCCATTCTGGTTAAGCGTTTGGAGCAGCAGAATTGCGAAAAATTTTTTGCCTTCTCAACCATTTCTTGGCTTCAAACTCCCATATCTCGCGAACGGATTGACCTAACCCAAAAATTCCAATTGCATCTGAACGTATTATAGAACCTCGCTCGATTACAGCGGTATGTGTATTTTTTCCCTAGGCCATTCTGGTTAAGCGTTTAGAGCAGCAGAATTGCGAAAAATTTTTTGCCTTCTCAACCATTTCTTGGCTTCAAACTCCCATATCTCGCGAACGGATTGACCTAACCCAAAAATTCCTGTTGCATCTGAAAGTAGAAACTCGCCCGATTATAACGGTATCTGTATTTTTTCCCTAGGCCATTCTGTTTAAGCGTTTGGAGCAGCAGAATTGCGAAAAATTTTTTGCCTTCTCAACCATTTCTCGGCTTCAAACTCCCTTATCTCGCGAACGGATTGACCTATCCCAAAAATTCCTATTGCATCTGAAAGTAGAAACTCGCCCGATTACAACGGTATGTGTATTTTCTCCCTAGGCCATTCTGGTTAAGCGTTTGGAGCTGCAGAATTGCGAAAAATTTTTTGCCTTCTCAACCATTTCTTGGCTTCAAACTCCCATATCTCGCGAACGGATTGACCTAACTCAAAAATTCCTATCGCATCTGAAAGTAGAAACTCGCCCGATTACAACGGTATGTGTATTTTTTCCCTAGGCCATTCTGGTTAAGCGTTTGGAGCAGCAGAAATGCGAAAAATTTTTTGCCTTCTCAACCATTTCTTAGCTTCAAACTCCCATATCTCTCGAACGGATTGACCTAACCCAAAAATTCCTGTTGCATCTGAAAGTAGAAACTCGCCCGATTATAACGGTATGTGTATTTTTTCCCTAGGCCATTTTGTTTAAGCGTTTGGAGCAGCAGAATTGCGAAAAATTTTTTGCCTTCTCAACCATTTCTTGGCTTCAAACTCCCTTATCTCGCGAACGGATTGACCTATCCCAAAAATTCCTATTGCATCTGAAAGTAGAAACTCGCCCGTTTACAACGGTATGTGTATTTTCTCCCTAGGCCATTCTGGTTAAGCGTTTGGAGCTGCAGAATTGCGAAAAATTTTTTGCCTTCTCAACCATTTCTTGGCTTCAAACTCCCATATCTCGCGAATGGATTGACCTAACTCAAAAATTCCTATTGCATCTGAAAGTAGAAACTCGCCCGATTACAACGGTATGTGTATTTTTTCCCTAGGCCATTCTGGTTAAGCGTTTGGAGCAGCAGAATTGAAAAATATTTTTTGCATTCTCAACCATTTCTTGGCTTCAAACTCCCATATCTCGCGAACGGATTGACCTAACCCAAAAATTCCTATTGCATCTGAAAGTAGAAACTCGCCCGATTACAACGGTATGTGTATTTTTTCCCTAGGCCATTCTGGTTAAGCGTTTGGAGCAGCAGAATTGCGAAAAATTTTTTGTCTTCTCAACCATTTCTTGGCTTCAAACTCCCATATCTCGCGAACGGATTGACCTAACCCAAAAATTCCTATTGCATCTGAAAGTAGAAACTCGCCCGATTACAACGGTATGTGTATTTTTTCCCTAGGCCATTCTGTTTAAGCGTTTGGAGCAGCAGAATTGGGAAAATTTTTTGCCTCCTCAACCATTTCTTGGCTTCAAACTCCCATATCTCGCGAACGGATTGACCTAACCCAAAAATTCCTATTGCATCTGAAAGTAGAAACTCGCCCGATTACAACGGTATGTGTATTTTTTCCCTAGGCCATTCTGGTTAAGCGTTTGGAGCAGCAGAAATGCGAAAAATTTTTTTCCTTCTCAACCATTTCTTGGCTTCAAACTCCCATATCTCGCGAACGGATTGACCTAACCCAAAAATTCCTATTGCATCTGAAAGTAGAAACTCGCCCGATTACAACGGTATGTGTATTTTTTCCCTAGGCCATTCTGTTTAAGCGTTTGGAGCAGCAGAATTGGGAAAATTTTTTGCCTCCTCAACCATTTCTTGGCTTCAAACTCCCATATCTCGCGAACGGATTGACCTAACCCAAAAATTCCTATTGCATCTGAAAGTAGAAACTCGCCCGATTACAACGGTATGTGTATTTTTTCCCTAGGCCATTCTGGTTAAGCGTTTGGAGCAGCAGAAATGCGAAAAATTTTTTTCCTTCTCAACCATTTCTTGGCTTCAAACTCCCATATCTCGCGAACGGATTGACCTAACCCAAAAATTCCTGTTGCATCTGAACGTTTTATAGAACCTCGCTCGATTACAGCGGTATGTGTATTTTTTCCCTAGGCCATTCTGGTTAAGCGTTTGGAGCAACAGAATTGCGAAAGATTTTTTGCCTTCTCAACCATTTCTTAGCTTCAAACTCCCATATCTCTCGAACGGATTGACCTAACCCAAAAATTCCTGTTGCATCTGAAAGTAGAAACTCGCCCGATTATAACGGTATGTGTATTTTTTCCCTAGGCCATTTTGTTTAAGCGTTTGGAGCAGCAGAATTGCGAAAAATTTTTTGCCTTCTCAACCATTTCTTGGCTTCAAACTCCCTTATCTCGCGAACGGATTGACCTATCCCAAAAATTCCTATTGCATCTGAAAGTAGAAACTCGCCCGTTTACAACGGTATGTGTATTTTCTCCCTAGGCCATTCTGGTTAAGCGTTTGGAGCTGCAGAATTGCGAAAAATTTTTTGCCTTCTCAACCATTTCTTGGCTTCAAACTCCCATATCTCGCGAATGGATTGACCTAACTCAAAAATTCCTATTGCATCTGAAAGTAGAAACTCGCCCGATTACAACGGTATGTGTATTTTTTCCCTAGGCCATTCTGGTTAAGCGTTTGGAGCAGCAGAATTGAAAAATATTTTTTGCATTCTCAACCATTTCTTGGCTTCAAACTCCCATATCTCGCGAACGGATTGACCTAACCCAAAAATTCCTATTGCATCTGAAAGTAGAAACTCGCCCGATTACAACGGTATGTGTATTTTTTCCCTAGGCCATTCTGGTTAAGCGTTTGGAGCAGCAGAATTGCGAAAAATTTTTTGTCTTCTCAACCATTTCTTGGCTTCAAACTCCCATATCTCGCGAACGGATTGACCTAACCCAAAAATTCCTATTGCATCTGAAAGTAGAAACTCGCCCGATTACAACGGTATGTGTATTTTTTCCCTAGGCCATTCTGTTTAAGCGTTTGGAGCAGCAGAATTGGGAAAATTTTTTGCCTCCTCAACCATTTCTTGGCTTCAAACTCCCATATCTCGCGAACGGATTGACCTAACCCAAAAATTCCTATTGCATCTGAAAGTAGAAACTCGCCCGATTACAACGGTATGTGTATTTTTTCCCTAGGCCATTCTGGTTAAGCGTTTGGAGCAGCAGAAATGCGAAAAATTTTTTTCCTTCTCAACCATTTCTTGGCTTCAAACTCCCATATCTCGCGAACGGATTGACCTAACCCAAAAATTCCTGTTGCATCTGAAAGTAGAAACTCGCCCGATTACAACGGTATGTGTATTTTTTCCCTAGGCCATTCTGGTTAAGCGTTTGGAGCAGCAGAATTGCGAAAAATTTTTTGCCTTCTCAACCATTTCTTGGCTTCAAACTCCCATATCTCGCGAACGGATTGACCTAACCCAAAAATTCCAATTGCATCTGAAAGTATTACAGAACCTCGCTCGATTACAGCGGTATGTGTATTTTTTCCCTAGGCCATTCTGGTTAAGCGTTTGGAGCAGCAGAATTGCGAAAAATTTTTTGCCTTCTCAACCATTTCTTGGCTTCAAACTCCCATATCTCGCGAACGGATTGACCTAACCCAAAAATTCCTGTAGCGTCTGGAAGTAGAGACTCGCCCGATTACAACGGTATGTGTATTTTTTCCCTAGGCCATTCTGGTTAAGCGTTTGGAGCAGCAGAATTGCGAAAAATTTTTTGCCTTCTCAACCATTTCTTGGCTTCAAACTCCCATATCTCGCGAACGGATTGACCTAACCCAAAAATTCCTCTAGCGTCTGGAAGTTGAGACTCGCCCGATTACAACGGTATGTGTATTTTTTCCCTAGGCCATTCTGGTTAAGCGTTTGGAGCAGCAGAAGTGCGAAAGATTTGTTGTCTTCTCAACCATTTCTTAGCTTCAAACTCCCATATCTCGCGAACGGATCGACCTAACCCAAAAATTCCTGTTGCATCTGAAAGTAGAAACTCGCCCGATTATAACGGTATCTGTATTTTTTCCCTAGGGCATTCTGTTTAAGCGTTTGGAGCAGCAGAATTGCGAAAAATTTTTTGCCTCCTCAACCATTTCTTGGCTTCAAACTCCCATATCTCGCGAACGGATTGACCTAACCCAAAAATTCCTATTGCATCTGAAAGTAGAAACTCGCCCGATTACAACGGTATGTGTATTTTTTCCCTAGGCCATTCTGGTTAAGCGTTTGGAGCAGCAGAATTGCGAAAAATTTTTTGCATTCTCAACCATTTCTTGGCTTCAAACTCCCATATCTCGCGAACGGATTGACCTAACCCAAAAATTCCTATTGCATCTGAAAGTAGAAACTCGCCCGATTACAACGGTATGTGTATTTTTTCCCTAGGCCATTCTGGTTAAGCGTTTGGAGCAGCAGAATTGCGAAAAATTTGTTGCCTTCTCAACCATTTCTTGGCTTCAAACTCCCATATCTCGCGAACGGATTGACCTAACCCAAAAATTCCTATTGCATCTGAAAGTCGAAACTCGCCCGATTACAACGGTATGTGTATTTTTTCCCTAGGCCATTCTGGTTAAGCGTTTGGAGCAGCAGAATTGCGAAAAATTTTTTGCCTTCTCAACCATTTCTTGGCTTCAAACTCCCATATCTCGCGAACGGATTGACCTAACCCAAAAATTCCTGTAGCGCCTGGAAGTAGAGACTCGCCCGATTACAACGGTATGTGTATTTTTTCCCTAGGCCATTCTGGTTAAGCGTTTGGAGCAGCAGAATTGCGAAAAATTTTTTGCCTTCTCAACCATTTCTTGGCTTCAAACTCCCATATCTCGCGAACGGATTGACCTAACCCAAAAATTCCTATTGCATCTGAAAGTAGAAACTCGCCCGATTACAACGGTATGTGTATTTTTTCCCTAGGCCATTCTGGTTAAGCGTTTGGAGCAGCAGAATTGCGAAAGATTTGTTGTGTTCTCAACCATTTCTTAGTTTCAAACTACCATATCTCGCGAACGGATTGACCTAACCCAAAAATTCCTGTTGCATCTGAAAGTAGAAACTCGCCCGATTATAACGGTATCTGTATTTTTTCCCTAGGCCATTCTGGTTAAGCGTTTGGAGCAGCAGAATTGCGAAAAATTTTTTGCCTTCTCAACCATTTCTTGGCTTCAAACTCCCATATCTCGCGAACGGATTGACCTAACCCAAAAATTCCTGTAGCGTCTGGAAGTAGAGACTCGCCCGATTACAACGGTATGTGTATTTTTTCCCTAGGCCATTCTGGTTAAGCGTTTGGAGCAGCAGAATTGCGAAGAATTTTTTGCCTTCTCAACCATTTCTTGGCTTCAAACTCCCATATCTCGCGAACGGATTGACCTAACCCAAAAATTCCAATTGCATCTGAACGTATTATAGAACCTCGCTCGATTACAGCGGTATGTGTATTTTTTCCCTAGGCCATTCTGGTTAAGCGTTTGGAGCAGCAGAATTGCGAAAAATTTTTTGCCTTCTCAACCATTTCTTGGCTTCAAACTCCCATATCTCGCGAACGGATTGACCTAACCCAAAAATTCCTATTGCATCTGAAAGTCGAAACTCGCCCGATTACAACGGTATGTGTATTTTTTCCCTAGGCCATTCTCGTTAAGCGTTTGGAGCAGCAGAAGTGCGAAAGATTTGTTGTGTTCTCAACCATTTCTTAGTTTCAAACTCCCATATCTCGCGAACGGATTGACCTAACCCAAAAATTCCTGTTGCATCTGAAAGTAGAAACTCGCCCGATTATAACGGTATCTGTATTTTTTCCCTAGGCCATTCTGGTTAAGCGTTTGGAGCAGCAGAATTGCGAAAAATTTTTTGCCTTCTCAACCATTTCTTGGCTTCAAACTCCCATATCTCGCGAACGGATTGACCTAACCCAAAAATTCCTGTTGCATCTGAAAGTAGAAACTCGCCCGATTATAACGGTATATGTATTTTTTCCCTAGGCCATTCTGTTTAAGCGTTTGGAGCAGCAGCATTGCGAAAAATTTTTTGCCTTCTCAACCATTTCTCGGCTTCAAACTCCCTTATCTCGCGAACGGATTGACCTATCCCAAAAATTCCTATTGCATCTGAAAGTAGAAACTCGCCCGATTACAACGGTATGTGTATTTTCTCCCTAGGCCATTCTGGTTAAGCGTTTGGAGCTGCAGAATTGCGAAAAATTTATTGCCTTCTCAACCATTTCTTGGCTTCAAACTCCCATATCTCGCGCACGGATTGACCTAACTCAAGAATTCCTATTGCATCTGAAAGTAGAAACTCGCCCGATTACAACGGTATGTGTATTTTTTCCCTAGGCCATTCTGGTTAAGCGTTTGGAGCAGCAGAAATGCGAAAAATTTTTTGCCTTCTCAACCATTTCTTAGCTTCAAACTCCCATATCTCGCGAACGGATTGACCTAACCCAAAAATTCCTGTTGCATCTGAAAGTAGAAACTCGCCCGATTATAACGGTATCTGTATTTTTTCCCTAGGCCATTTTGTTTAAGCGTTTGGAGCAGCAGAATTGGGAAAAATTTTTTGCCTTCTCAACCATTTCTTGGCTTCAAACTCCCTTATCTCGCGAACGGATTGACCTATCCCAAAAATTCCTATTGCATCTGAAAGTAGAAACTCGCCCGATTACAACGGTATGTGTATTTTCTCCCTAGGCCATTCTGGTTAAGCGTTTGGAGCTGCAGAATTGCGAAAAATTTTTTGCCTTCTCAACCATTTCTTGGCTTCAAACTCCCATATCTCGCGAACGGATTGACCTAACTCAAAAATTCCTATTGCATCTGAAAGTAGAAACTCGCCCGATTACAACGGTATGTGTATTTTTTCCCTAGGCCATTCTGGTTAAGCGTTTGGAGCAGCAGAAATGCGAAAAATTTTTTGCCTTCTCAACCATTTCTTGGCTTCAAACTCCCATATCTCGCGAACGGATTGACCCAACCCAAAAATTCCTGTTGCATCTGACAGTAGAAACTCGCCCGATTACAACGGTATGTGTATTTTTTCCCTAGGCCATTCTGGTTAAGCGTTTGGAGCAGCAGAATTGAAAAATATTTTTTGCATTCTCAACCATTTCTTGGCTTCAAACTCCCATATCTCGCGAACGGATTGACCTAACCCAAAAATTCCTATTGCATCTGAAAGTAGAAACTCGCCCGATTACAACGGTATATGTATTTTTTCCCTAGGCCATTCTGGTTAAGCGTTTGGAGCAGCAGAATTGCGAAAAATTTTTTGCCTTCTCAACCATTTCTTGGCTTCAAACTCCCATATCTCGCGAACGGATTGACCTAACCCAAAAATTCCTATTGCATCTGAAAGTAGAAACTCGCCCGATTACAACGGTATGTGTATTTTTTCCCTAGGCCATTCTGTTTAAGCGTTTGGAGCAGCAGAATTGGGAAAATTTTTTGCCTCCTCAACCATTTCTTGGCTTCAAACTCCCATATCTCGCGAACGGATTGACCTAACCCAAAAATTCCTATTGCATCTGAAAGTAGAAACTCGCCCGATTACAACGGTATGTGTATTTTTTCCATAGGCCATTCTGGTTAAGCGTTTGGAGCAGCAGAAATGCGAAAAATTTTTTGCCTTCTCAACCATTTCTTGGCTTCAAACTCCCATATCTCGCGAACGGATTGACCTAACCCAAAAATTCCTGTTGCATCTGAAAGTAGAAACTCGCCCGATTACAACGGTATGTGTATTTTTTCCCTGGGCCATTCTGGTTAAGCGTTTGGAGCAGCAGAATTGCGAAAAATTTTTTGCCTTCTCAACCATTTCTTGGCTTCAAACTCCCATATCTCGCGAACGGATTGACCTAACCCAAAAATTCCAATTGCATCTGAAAGTATTACAGAACCTCGCTCGATTACAGCGGTATGTGTATTTTTTCCCTAGGCCATTCTGGTTAAGCGTTTGGAGCAGCAGAATTGCGAAAAATTTTTTGCCTTCTCAACCATTTCTTGGCTTCAAACTCCCATATCTCGCGAACGGATTGACCTAACCCAAAAATTCCTCTAGCGTCTGGAAGTTGAGACTCGCCCGATTACAACGGTATGTGTATTTTTTCCCTAGGCCATTCTGGTTAAGCGATTGGAGCAGCAGAAGTGCGAAAGATTTGTTGTCTTCTCAACCATTTCTTAGCTTCAAACTCCCATATCTCGCGAACGGATTGACCTAACCCAAAAATTCCTGTTGCATCTGAAAGTAGAAACTCGCCCGATTACAACGGTATGTGTATTTTTTCCCTAGGCCATTTTGTTTAAGCGTTTGGAGCAGCAGAATTGCGAAAAATTTTTTGCCTCCTCAACCATTTCTTGGCTTCAAACTCCCATATCTCGCGAACGGATTGACCTAACCCAAAAATTCCTATTGAATCTGAAAGTAGAAACTCGCCCGATTACAACGGTATGTGTATTTTTTCCCTAGGCCATTCTGGTTAAGCGTTTGGAGCAGCAGAATTGCGAAAAATTTTTTGCATTCTCAACCATTTCTTGGCTTCAAACTCCCATATCTCGCGAACGGATTGACCTAACCCAAAAATTCCTATTGCATCTGAAAGTAGAAACTCGCCCGATTACAACGGTATGTGTATTTTTTCCCTAGGCCATTCTGGTTAAGCGTTTGGAGCAGCAGAATTGCGAAAAATTTGTTGCCTTCTCAACCATTTCTTGGCTTCAAACTCCCATATCTCGCGAACGGATTGACCTAACCCAAAAATTCCTATTGCATCTGAAAGTCGAAACTCGCCCGATTACAACGGTATGTGTATTTTTTCCCTAGGCCATTCTGGTTAAGCGTTTGGAGCAGCAGAATTGCGAAAAATTTTTTGCCTTCTCAACCATTTCTTGGCTTCAAACTCCCATATCTCGCGAACGGATTGACCTAACCCAAAAATTCCTGTAGCGCCTGGAAGTAGAGACTCGCCCGATTACAACGGTATGTGTATTTTTTCCCTAGGCCATTCTGGTTAAGCGTTTGGAGCAGCAGAATTGCGAAAAATTTTTTGCCTTCTCAACCATTTCTTGGCTTCAAACTCCCATATCTCGCGAACGGATTGACCTAACCCAAAAATTCCTATTGCATCTGAAAGTAGAAACTCGCCCGATTACAACGGTATGTGTATTTTTTCCCTAGGCCATTCTGGTTAAGCGTTTGGAGCAGCAGAAGTGCGAAAGATTTGTTGTGTTCTCAACCATTTCTTAGTTTCAAACTCCCATATCTCGCGAACGGATTGACCTAACCCAAAAATTCCTGTTGCATCTGAAAGTAGAAACTCGCCCGATTATAACGGCATCTGTATTTTTTCCCTAGGCCATTCTGGTTAAGCGTTTGGAGCAGCAGAATTGCGAAAAATTTTTTGCCTTCTCAACCATTTCTCGGCTTCAAACTCCCTTATCTCGCGAACGGATTGACCTATCCCAAAAATTCCTATTGCATCTGAAAGTAGAAACTCGCCCGATTACAACGGTATGTGTATTTTCTCCCTAGGCCATTCTGGTTAAGCGTTTGGAGCTGCAGAATTGCGAAAAATTTTTTGCCTTCTCAACCATTTCTTGGCTTCAAAGTCCCATATCTCGCGAACGGATTGACCTAACTCAAAAATTCCTATTGCATCTGAAAGTAGAAACTCGCCCGATTACAACGGTATGTGTATTTTTTCCCTAGGCCATTTTGTTTAAGCGTTTGGAGCAGCAGAATTGCGAAAAATTTTTTGCCTTCTCAACCATTTCTTGGCTTCAAACTCCCATATCTCGCGAACGGATTGACCTAACCCAAAAATTCCTATTGCATCTGAAAGTAGAAACTCGCCCGATTACAACGGTATGTGTATTTTTTCCCTAGGCCATTCTGGTTAAGCGTTTGGAGCAGCAGAAGTGCGAAAGATTTGTTGTGTTCTCAACCATTTCTTAGTTTCAAACTCCCATATCTCGCGAACGGATTGACCTAACCCAAAAATTCCTGTTGCATCTGAAAGTAGAAACTCGCCCGATTATAACGGCATCTGTATTTTTTCCCTAGGCCATTCTGGTTAAGCGTTTGGAGCAGCAGAATTGCGAAAAATTTTTTGCCTTCTCAACCATTTCTCGGCTTCAAACTCCCTTATCTCGCGAACGGATTGACCTATCCCAAAAATTCCTATTGCATCTGAAAGTAGAAACTCGCCCGATTACAACGGTATGTGTATTTTCTCCCTAGGCCATTCTGGTTAAGCGTTTGGAGCTGCAGAATTGCGAAAAATTTTTTGCCTTCTCAACCATTTCTTGGCTTCAAAGTCCCATATCTCGCGAACGGATTGACCTAACTCAAAAATTCCTATTGCATCTGAAAGTAGAAACTCGCCCGATTACAACGGTATGTGTATTTTTTCCCTAGGCCATTTTGTTTAAGCGTTTGGAGCAGCAGAATTGCGAAAAATTTTTTGCCTTCTCAACCATTTCTTGGCTTCAAACTCCCATATCTCGCGAACGGATTGACCTAACCCAAAAATTCCTATTGCATCTGAAAGTAGAAACTCGCCCGATTACAACGGTATGTGTATTTTTTCCCTAGGCCATTCTGGTTAAGCGTTTGGAGCAGCAGAAGTGCGAAAGATTTGTTGTGTTCTCAACCATTTCTTAGTTTCAAACTCCCATATCTCGCGAACGGATTGACCTAACCCAAAAATTCCTGTTGCATCTGAAAGTAGAAACTCGCCCGATTATAACGGTATCTGTATTTTTTCCCTAGGCCATTCTGGTTAAGCGTTTGGAGCAGCAGAATTGCGAAAAATTTTTCGCCTTCTCAACCATTTCTTGGCTTCAAACTCCCATATCTCGCGAACGGATTGACCTAACCCAAAAATTCCTGTTGCATCTGAAAGTAGAAACTCGCCCGATTATAACGGTATCTGTATTTTTTCCCTAGGCCATTCTGTTTAAGCGTTTGGAGCAGCAGAATTGCGAAAAATTTTTTGCCTTCTCAACCATTTCTCGGCTTCAAACTCCCTTATCTCGCGAACGGATTGACCTATCCCAAAAATTCCTATTGCATCTGAAAGTAGAAACTCGCCCGATTACAACGGTATGTGTATTTTCTCCCTAGGCCATTCTGGTTAAGCGTTTGGAGCTGCAGAATTGCGAAAAATTTTTTGCCTTCTCAACCATTTCTTGGCTTCAAACTCCCATATCTCGCGCACGGATTGACCTAACTCAAGAATTCCTATTGCATCTGAAAGTAGAAACTCGCCCGATTACAACGGTATGTGTATTTTTTCCCTAGGCCATTCTGGTTAAGCGTTTGGAGCAGCAGAAATGCGAAAAATTTTTTGCCTTCTCAACCATTTCTTAGCTTCAAACTCCCATATCTCGCGAACGGATTGACCTAACCCAAAAATTCCTGTTGCATCTGAAAGTAGAAACTCGCCCGATTATAACGGTATCTGTATTTTTTCCCTAGGCCATTTTGTTTAAGCGTTTGGAGCAGCAGAATTGCGAAAAATTTTTTGCCTTCTCAACCATTTCTTGGCTTCAAACTCCCTTATCTCGCGAACGGATTGACCTATCCCAAAAATTCCTATTGCATCTGAAAGTAGAAACTCGCCCGATTACAACGGTATGTGTATTTTCTCCCTAGGCCATTCTGGTTAAGCGTTTGGAACTGCAGAATTGCGAAAAATTTTTTGCCTTCTCAACCATTTCTTGGCTTCAAACTCCCATATCTCGCGAACGGATTGACCTAACTCAAAAATTCCTATTGCATCTGAAAGTAGAAACTCGCCCGATTACAACGGTATGTGTATTTTTTCCCTAGGCCATTCTGGTTAAGCGTTTGGAGCAGCAGAAATGCGAAAAATTTTTTGCCTTCTCAACCATTTCTTGGCTTCAAACTCCCATATCTCGCGAACGGATTGACCCAACCCAAAAATTCCTGTTGCATCTGACAGTAGAAACTCGCCCGATTACAACGGTATGTGTATTTTTTCCCTAGGCCATTCTGGTTAAGCGTTTGGAGCAGCAGAATTGAAAAATATTTTTTGCATTCTCAACCATTTCTTGGCTTCAAACTCCCATATCTCGCGAACGGATTGACCTAACCCAAAAATTCCTATTGCATCTGAAAGTAGAAACTCGCCCGATTACAACGGTATGTGTATTTTTTCCCTAGGCCATTCTGGTTAAGCGTTTGGAGCAGCAGAATTGCGAAAAATTTTTTGCCTTCTCAACCATTTCTTGGCTTCAAACTCCCATATCTCGCGAACGGATTGACCTAACCCAAAAATTCCTATTGCATCTGAAAGTAGAAACTCGCCCGATTACAACGGTATGTGTATTTTTTCCCTAGGCCATTCTGTTTAAGCGTTTGGAGCAGCAGAATTGGGAAAATTTTTTGCCTCCTCAACCATTTCTTGGCTTCAAACTCCCATATCTCGCGAACGGATTGACCTAACCCAAAAATTCCTATTGCATCTGAAAGTAGAAACTCGCCCGATTACAACGGTATGTGTATTTTTTCCCTAGGCCATTCTGGTTAAGCGTTTGGAGCAGCAGAAATGCGAAAAATTTTTTGCCTTCTCAGCCATTTCTTGGCTTCAAACTCCCATATCTCGCGAACGGATTGACCTAACCCAAAAATTCCTGTTGCATCTGAAAGTAGAAACTCGCCCGATTACAACGGTATGTGTATTTTTTCCCTAGGCCATTCTGGTTAAGCGTTTGGAGCAGCAGAATTGCGAAAAATTTTTTGCCTTCTCAACCATTTCTTGGCTTCAAACTCCCATATCTCGCGAACGGATTGACTTAACCCAAAAATTCCAATTGCATCTGAAAGTATTACAGAACCTCGCTCGATTACAGCGGTATGTGTATTTTTTCCCTAGGCCATTCTGGTTAAGCGTTTGGAGCAGCAGAATTGCGAAAAATTTTTTGCCTTCTCAACCATTTCTTGGCTTCAAACTCCCATATCTCGCGAACGGATTGACTTAACCCAAAAATTCCTGTAGCGTCTGGAAGTAGAGACTCGCCCGATTCCAACGGTATGTGTATTTTTTCCCTAGGCCATTCTGGTTAAGCGTTTGGAGCAGCAGAATTGCGAAAAATTTTTTGCCTTCTCAACCATTTCTTGGCTTCAAACTCCCATATCTCGCGAACGGATTGACCTAACCCAAAAATTCCTCTAGCGTCTGGAAGTTGAGACTCGCCCGATTACAACGGTATGTGTATTTTTTCCCTAGGCCATTCTGGTTAAGCGTTTGGAGCAGCAGAATTGAAAAATATTTTTGCATTCTCAACCATTTCTTGGCTTCAAACTCCCATATCTCGCGAACGGATTGACCTAACCCAAAAATTCCTATTGCATCTGAAAGTCGAAACTCGCCCGATTACAACGGTATGTGTATTTTTTCCCTAGGCCATTCTGGTTAAGCGTTTGGAGCTGCAGAATTGCGAAGAATTTTTTGCCTTCTAAACCATTTCTTGGCTTCAAACTCCCATATCTCGCGAACGGATTGACCTAACCCAAAAATTCCTGTTGCATCTGAAAGTAGAAACTCGCCCGATTACAACGGTATGTGTATTTTTTCCCTAGGCCATTCTGGTTAAGCGTTTGGAGCAGCAGAAGTGCGAAAGATCTGTTGTCTTCTCAACCATTTCTTAGCTTCAAACTCCCATATCTCGCGAACGGATTGACCTAACCCAAAAATTCCTGTTGCATCTGAAAGTAGAAACTCGCCCGATTATAACGGTATGTGTATTTTCTCCCTAGGCCATTCTGGTTAAGCGTTTGGAGCTGCAGAATTGCGAAAAATTTTTTGCCTTCTCAACCATTTCTTGGCTTCAAAGTCCCATATCTCGCGAACGGATTGACCTAACTCAAAAATTCCTATTGCATCTGAAAGTAGAAACTCGCCCGATTACAACGGTATGTGTATTTTTTCCCTAGGCCATTTTGTTTAAGCGTTTGGTGCAGCAGAATTGCGAAAAATTTTTTGCCTTCTCAACCATTTCTTGGCTTCAAACTCCCATATCTCGCGAACGGATTGACCTAACTCAAAAATTCCTATTGCATCTGAAAGTAGAAACTCGCCCGATTACCACGGTATGTGTATTTTTTCCCTAGGCCATTCTGGTTAAGCGTTTGGAGCAGCAGAAATGCGAAAAATTTTTTGCCTTCTCAACCATTTCTTGGCTTCAAACTCCCATATCTCGCGAACGGATTGACCCAACCCAAAAATTCCTGTTGCATCTGACAGTAGAAACTCGCCCGATTACAACGGTATGTGTATTTTTTCCCTAGGCCATTCTGGTTAAGCGTTTGGAGCAGCAGAATTGAAAAATATTTTTGCATTCTCAACCATTTCTTGGCTTCAAACTCCCATATCTCGCGAACGGATTGACCTAACCCAAAAATTCCTCTTGCATCTGAAAGTAGAAACTCGCCCGATTACAACGGTATGTGTATTTTTTCCCTAGGCCATTCTGGTTAAGCGTTTGGAGCAGCAGAATTGCGAAAAATTTTTTGCCTTCTCAACCATTTCTTGGCTTCAAACTCCCATATCTCGCGAACGGATTGACCTAACCCAAAAATTCCTATTGCATCTGAAAGTAGAAACTCGCCCGATTACAACGGTATGTGTATTTTTTCCCTAGGCCATTCTGGTTAAGCGTTTGGCGCAGCAGAAGTGCGAAAAATTTTTTGCCTTCTCAACCATTTCTTGGCTTCAAACTCCCATATCTCGCGAACGGATTGACCTAACCCAAAAATTCCTGTTGCATCTGAAAGTAGAAACTCGCCCGATTACAACGGTATCTGTATTTTTTCCCTAGGCCATTCTGGTTAAGCGTTTGGAGCAGCAGAATTGAAAAATATTTTTTGCATTCTCAACCATTTCTTGGCTTCAAACTCCCATATCTCGCGAACGGATTGACCTAACCCAAAAATTCCTATTGCATCTGAAAGTCGAAACTCGCCCGATTACAACGGTATGTGTATTTTTTCCCTAGGCCATTCTGGTTAAGCGTTTGGAGCAGCAGAATTGCGAAAGATTTGTTGTCTTCTCAACCATTTCTTAGCTTCAAACTCCCATATCTCGCGAACGGATTGACCTAACCCAAAAATTCCTGTTGCATCTGAAAGTAGAAACTCGCCCGATTATAACGGTATCTGTATTTTTTCCATAGGCCATTCTGTTTAAGCGTTTGGAGCAGCAGAATTGCGAAAAATTTTTTGCCTCCTCAACCATTTCTTGGCTTCAAACTCCCATATCTCGCGAACGGATTGACCTAACCCAAAAATTCCTATTGCATCTGAAAGTAGAAACTCGCCCGATTACAACGGTATGTGTATTTTTTCCCTAGGCCATTCTGGTTAAGCGTTTGGAGCAGCAGAATTGCGAAAAATTTTTTGCCTTCTCAACCATTTCTTGGCTTCAAACTCCCATATCTCGCGAACGGATTGACCTAACCCAAAAATTCCTATTGCATCTGAAAGTAGAAACTCGCCCGATTACCACGGTATGTTTTTTTTCCCCTAGGCCATTCTGGTTAAGCGTTTGGAGCAGCAGAAATGCGAAAAATTTTTTGCCTTCTCAACCATTTCTTGGCTTCAAACTCCCATATCTCGCGAACGGATTGACCTAACCCAAAAATTCCTGTTGCATCTGAAAGTAGAAACTCGCCCGATTACAACGGTATGTGTATTTTTTCCCTAGGCCATTCTGGTTAAGCGTTTGGAGCAGCAGAATTGCGAAAAATTTTTTGCCTTCTCAACCATTTCTTGGCTTCAAACTCCCATATCTCGCGAACGGATTGACCTAACCCAAAAATTCCAATTGCATCTGAAAGTATTATAGAACCTCGCTCGATTACAGCGGTATGTGTATTTTTCCCTAGGCCATTCTGGTTAAGCGTTTGAAGCAGCAGAATTGCGAAAAATTTTTTGCCTTCTCAACCATTTCTTGGCTTCAAACTCCCATATCTCGCGAACGGATTGACCTAACCCAAAAATTCCTGTAGCGTCTGGAAGTAGAGACTCGCCCGATTACAACGGTATGTGTATTTTTTCCCTGGGCCATTCTGGTTAAGCGTTTGGAGCAGCAGAATTGCGAAAAATTTTTTGCCTTCTCAACCATTTCTTGGCTTCAAACTCCCATATCTCGCGAACGGATTGACCTAACCCAAAAATTCCTGTAGCGTCTGGAAGCTGAGACTCGCCCGATTACAACGGTATGTGTATTTTTTCCCTAGGCCATTCTGGTTAAGCGTTTGGAGCAGCAGAAGTGCGAAAGATTTGTTGTCTTCTCAACCATTTCTTAGCTTCAAACTCCCATATCTCGCGAACGGATTGACCTAACCCAAAAATTCCTGTTGCATCTGAAAGTAGAAACTCGCCCGATTATAACGGTATCTGTATTTTTTCCCTAGGCCATTCTGTTTAAGCGTTTGGAGCAGCAGAATTGGGAAAATTTTTTGCCTCCTCAACCATTTCTTGGCTTCAAACTCCCATATCTCGCGAACGGATTGACCTAACCCAAAAATTCCTATTGCATCTGAAAGTAGAAACTCGCCCGATTACAACGGTATGTGTATTTTTTCCCTAGGCCATTCTGGTTAAGCGTTTGGAGGAGCAGAATTGCGAAAAATTTTTTGCCTTCTCAACCATTTCTTGGCTTCAAACTCCCATATCTCGCGAACGGATTGACCTAACCCAAAAATTCCTGTTGCATCTGAAAGTAGAAACTCGCCCGATTACAACGGTATGTGTATTTTTCCCTAGGCCATTCTGGTTATGCGTTTGGAGCAGCAGAATTGCGAAAAATTTTTTGCCTTCTCAACCATTTCTTGGCATCAAACTCCCATATCTCGCGAACGGATTGACCTAACCCAAAAATTCCAATTGCATCTGAAAGTATTATAGAACCTCGCTCGATTACAGCGGTATGTGTATTTTTTCCCTAGGCCATTCTGGTTAAGCGTTTGGAGCAGCAGAATTGCGAAAAATTTTTTGCCTTCTCAACCATTTCTTGGCTTCAAACTCCCATATCTCGCGAACGGATTGACCTAACCCAAAAATTCCAATTGCATCTGAAAGTATTATAGAACATCGCTCGATTACAGCGGTATGTGTATTTTTTCCCTAGGCCATTCTGGTTAAGCGTTTGGAGCAGCAGAATTGCGAAAAATTTTTTGCCTTCTCAACCATTTCTTGGCTTCAAACTCCCATATCTCGCGAACGGATTGACCTAACCCAAAAATTCCTGTAGCGTCTGGAAGTAGAGACTCGCCCGATTACAACGGTATGTGTATTTTTTCCCTAGGCCATTCTGGTTAAGCGTTTGGAGCAGCAGAATTGCGAAAAATTTTTTGCCTTCTCAACCATTCCTTGGCTTCAAACTCCCATATCTCGCGAACGGATTGACCTAACCCAAAAATTCCTGTAGCGTCTGGAAGTTGAGACTCGCCCGATTACAACGGTATGTGTATTTTTTCCCTAGGCCATTCTGGTTAAGCGTTTGGAGCAGCAGAAGTGCGAAAGATTTGTTGTCTTCTCAACCATTTCTTAGCTTCAAACTCCCATATCTCGCGAACGGATTGACCTAACCCAAAAATTCCTGTTGCATCTGAAAGTAGAAACTCGCCCGCTTATAACGGTATCTGTATTTTTTCCCTAGGCCATTCTGTTTAAGCGTTTGGAGCAGCAGAATTGCGAAAAATTTTTTGCCTTCTCAACCATTTCTTAGCTTCAAACTCCCATATCTCGCGAACGGATTGACCTAACCCAAAAATTCCTGTTGCATCTGAAAGTAGAAACTCGCCCGCTTATAACGGTATCTGTATTTTTTCCCTAGGCCATTCTGTTTAAGCGTTTGGAGCAGCAGAATTGCGAAAAATTTTTTGCCTCCTCAACCATTTCTTGGCTTCAAACTCCCATATCTCGCGAACGGATTGACCTAACCCAAAAATTCCTATTGCATCTGAAAGTAGAAACTCGCCCGATTACAACGGTATGTGTATTTTTTCCCTAGGCCATTCTGGTTAAGCGTTTGGAGCAGCAGAATTGCGAAAAATTTTTTGCCTTCTCAACCATTTCTTGGCTTCAAACTCCCATACCTCGCGAACGGATTGACCTAACCCAAAAATTCCTATTGCATCTGAAAGTAGAACCTCGCCCGATTACAGCGGTATGTGTATTTTTTCCCTAGGCCATTCTGGTTAAGCGTTTGGAGCAGCAGAATTGCGAAAAATTTTTTGCCTTCTCAACCATTTCTTGGCTTCAAACTCCCATATCTCGCGAACGGATTGACCTAACCCAAAAATTCCTGTAGCGTCTGGAAGTGGAGACTCGCCCGATTACAACGGTATGTGTATTTTTTCCCTAGGCCATTCTGGTTAAGCGTTTGGAGCAGCAGAAGTGCGAAAGATTTGTTGTCTTCTCAACCATTTCTTAGCTTCAAACTCCCATATCTCGCGAACGGATTGACCTAACCCAAAAATTCCTGTTGCATCTGAAAATAGAAACTCGCCCGATTATAACGGTATCTGTATTTTTTCCCTAGGCCATTCTGTTTAAACGTTTGGAGCAGCAGAATTGCGAAAAATTTTTTGCCTCCTCAACCATTTCTTGGCTTCAAACTCCCATATCTCGCGAACGGATTGACCTAACCCAAAAATTCCTATTGCATCTGAAAGTAGAAACTCGCCCGATTACAACGGTATGTGTATTTTTTCCCTAGTCCATTCTGGTTAAGCGTTTGGAGCTGCAGAATTGCGAAAAATTTTTTGCCTTCTCAACCATTTCTTGGCTTCAAACTCCCATATCTCGCGAACGGATTGACCTAACCCAAAAATTCCTATTGCATCTGAAAGTAGAGACTCGCGCGATTACAACGGTATGTGTATTTTTTCCCTAGGCCATTCTGGTTAAGCGTTTGGAGCAGCAGAATTGCGAAAAATTTTTTGCCTTCTCAACCATTTCTTGGCTTCAAACTCCCATATCTCGCGAACGGATTGACCTAACCCAAAAATTCCTATTGCATCTGAAAGTAGAGACTCGCGCGATTACAACGGTATGTGTATTTTTTCCCTAGGCCATTCTGGTTAAGCGTTTGGAGCAGCAGAATTGCGAAAGATTTGTTGTCTTCTCAACCATTTCTTAGCTTCAAACTCCCATATCTCGCGAACGGATTGACCTAACCCAAAAATTCCTGTTGCATCTGAAAGTAGAAACTCGCGCGATTACAACGGTATCTGTATTTCTTCCCTAGGCCATTCTGTTTAAGCGTTTGGAGCAGCAGGATTGCGAAAAATTTTTTGCCTTCTCAACCATTTCTTGGCTTCAAACTCCCATATCTCGCGAACGGATTGACCTAACCCAAAAATTCCTATTGCATCTGAAGGTAGAAACTCGCCCAATTACAAGGGTATGTGTATTTTTTCCCTAGGCCATTCTGGTTAAGCGTTTGGAGCAGCAGAATTGCGAAAAATTTTTTGCCTTCTCAACCATTTCTTGGCTTCAAACTCCCATATCTCGCGAACGGATTGACCTAACCCAAAAATTTCTATTGCATCTGAAAGTAGAACCTCGCCCGATTACAGCGGTATGTGTATTTTTTCCCTAGGCCATTCTGGTTAAGCGTTTGGAGCAGCAGAAGTGCGAAAGATTTGTTGTCTTCTCAACCATTTCTTAGCTTCAAACTCCAATATCTCGCGAACGGATTGACCTAACCCAAAAATTCCTGTTGCATCTGAAAGTAGAAACTCGCCCGATTATAACGGTATCTGTATTTTTTCCCTAGGCCATTCTGTTTAAGCGTTTGCAGCAGCAGAATTGCGAAAAATTTTTTTCGTTCTCAACCATTTCTTGGATTCAAACTCCCATATCTCGCGAGCGGATTGACCTAACCCAAAAATTCCTGTTCCATCTGAAAGTAGAAACTCGCCCGATTACAACGGTATGTGTATTTTTTCCCTAGGCCATTCTGGTTAAGCGTTTGGAGCAGCAGAAGTGCGAAAGATTTGTTGTCTTCTCAACCATTTCTTAGCTTCAAACTCCCATATCTCGCGAACGGATTGACCTAACCCAAAAATTCCTGTTGCATCTGAAAGTAGAAACTCGCCCGATTACAACGGTATCTGTATTTTTTCCCTAGGCCATTCTGTTTAAGCGTTTGGAGCAGCAGAATTGCGAAAAATTTTTTGCCTTCTCAACCATTTCTTGGCTTCAAACTCCCATATCTCGCGAACGGATTGACCTAACCCAAAAATTCCTATTGCATCTGAAGGTAGAAACTCGCCCGATTACAAGGGTATGTGTAATTTTTCCCTAGGCCATTCTGGTTAAGCGTTTGGAGCAGCAGAATTGCGAAAAATTTTTTGCCTTCTCAACCATTTCTTGGCTTCAAACTCCCATATCTCGCGAACGCATTAACCTAACCCAAAAATTCCTATTGCATCTGAAAGTAGAAACTGGCCCGATTACAACGGTATGTGAATTTTTTCCCTAGGCCATTCTGGTTAAGCGTTTGGAGCAGCAGAATTGCGAAAAATTTGTTGCCTTCTCAACCATTTCTTGGCTTCAAACTCCCATATCTCGCGAACGGATTGACCTAACCCAAAAATTCCTATTGCATCTGAAAGTCGAAACTCGCCCGATTACAACGGTATGTGCATTTTTTCCCTAGGCCATTCTGGTTAAGCGTTTGGAGCAGCAGAAGTGCGAAAGATTTGTTGTCTTCTCAACCATTTCTTAGCTTCAAACTCCCATATCTCGCGAACGGATTGACCTAACCCAAAAATTCCTGTTGCATCTGAAAGTAGAAACTCGCCCGATTACAACGGTATGTGTATTTTTTCCCTAGGCCATTCTGGTTAAGCGTTTGGAGCAGCAGAATTGCGAAAAATTTTTTGCCTTCTCAACCATTTCTTGGCTTCAAACTCCCATATCTCGCGTACGGATTGACCTAACCCAAAAATTCCTATTGCATCTGAAAGTAGAAACTCGCCCGATTACAACGGTATGTTTTTTTTCCCTAGGCCATTCTGGTTAAGCGTTTGGAGCAGCAGAAATGCGAAAAATTTTTTGCCTTCTCAACCATTTCTTGGATTCAAACTCCCATATCTCGCGAGCGGATTGACCTAACCCAAAAATTCCTGTTGCATCTGAAAGTAGAAACTCGCCCGATTACAACGGTATGTGTATTTTTCCCCTAGGCCATTCTGGTTAAGCGTTTGGAGCAGCAGAATTGCGAAAAATTTTTTGCATTCTCAACCATTTCTTGGCTTCAAACTCCCATATCTCGCGAACGGATTGACCTAACCCAAAAATTCCTATTGCATCTGAAAGTAGAAACTCGCCCGATTACAACGGTATCTGTATTTTTTCCCTAGGCCATTCTGTTTAAGCGTTTGGAGCAGCAGAATTGCGAAAAATTTTTTGCCTCCTCAACCATTTCTTGGCTTCAAACTCCCATATCTCGCGCACGGATTGACCTAACCCAAAAATTCCAAGTGCATCTGAAAGTAGAAACTCGCCCGATTACAAGGGTATGTGTATTTTTTCCCTAGGCCATTCTGGTTAAGCGTTTGGAGCAGCAGAAGTGCGAAAGATTTGTTGTCTTCTCAACCATTTCTTAGCTTCAAACTCCCATATCTCGCGAACGGATTGACCTAACCCAAAAATTCCTGTTGCATCTGAAAGTAGAAACTCGCCCGATTATAACGGTATCTGTATTTTTTCCCTAGGCCATTCTGTTTAAGCGTTTGCAGCAGCAGAATTGCGAAAAATTTTTTGCCTCCTCAACCATTTCTTGGCTTCAAACTCCCATATCTCGCGAACGGATTGACCTAACCCAAAAATTCCTAGTGCATCTGAAAGTAGAAACTCGCCCGATTACAACGGTATGTGTATTTTTTCCCTAGGCCATTCTGGTTAAGCGTTTGGAGCAGCAGAAGTGCGAAAGATTTGTTGTCTTCTCAACCATTTCTTAGCTTCAAACTCCCATATCTCGCGAACGGATTGACCTAACCCAAAAATTCCTGTTGCATCTGAAAGTAGAAACTCGCCCGATTACAACGGTATGTGAATTTTTTCCCTAGGCCATTCTGGTTAAGCGTTTGGAGCTGCAGAATTGCGAAAAATTTGTTGCCTTCTCAACCATTTCTTGGCTTCAAACTCCCATATCTCGCGAACGGATTGACCTAACCCAAAAATTCCTATTGCATCTGAAAGTAGAAACTCGCCCGATTACAACGGTATGTGTATTTTTTCCCTAGGCCATTCTGGTTAAGCGTTTGGAGCAGCAGAAGTGCGAAAGATTTGTTGTCTTCTCAACCATTTCTTAGCTTCAAACTCCCATATCTCGCGAACGGATTGACCTAACCCAAAAATTCCTGTTGCATCTGAAAGTAGAAACTCGCCCGATTACAACGGTATCTGTATTATTTCCCTAGGCCATTCTGTTTAAGCCTTTGGAGCCGCAGAATTGCGAAAAATTTTTTGCCTTCTCAACCATTTCTTGGCTTCAAACTCCCATATCTCGCGAACGGATTGACCTAACCCAAAAATTCCTATTGCATCTGAAAGTAGAAATTGGCCCGATTACAACGGTATGTTTATTTTTTCCCTAGGCCACTCTGGTTAAGCGTTTGGAGCAGCAGAATTGCGAAAAATTTTTTGCCTTCTCAACCATTTCTTAGCTTCAAACTCCCATATCTCGCGAACGGATTGACCTAACCCAAAAATTCCTGTTGCATCTGAAAGTAGAAACTCGCCCGATTACAACGGTATCTGTATTTTTTCCCTAGGCCATTCTGTTTAAGCGTTTGGAGCCGCAGAATTGCGAAAAATTTTTGGCCTTCTCAACCATTTCTTGGCTTCAAACTCCCATATCTCGCGAACGGATTGACCTAACCCAAAAATTCCTATTGCATCTGAAAGTCGAAACTCGCCCGATTACAACGGTATGTGTATTTTTCCCCTAGGCCATTCTGGTTAAGCGTTTGGAGCAGCAGAAGTGCGAAAGATTTGTTGTCTTCTCAACCATTTCTTAGCTTCAAACTCCCATATCTCGCGAACGGATTGACCTAACCCAAAAATTCCTGTTGCATCTGAAAGTAGAAACTCGCCCGATTATAACGGTATCTGTATTTTTTCCCTAGGCCATTCTGTTTAAGCGTTTGGAGCAGCAGAATTGCGAAAAATTTTTTGCCTCCTCAACCATTTCTTGGCTTCAAACTCCCATATCTCGCGAACGGATTGACCTAACCCAAAAATTCCTAGTGCATCTGAAAGTAGAAACTCGCCCGATTACAACGGTATGTGTATTTTTTCCCTAGGCCTTTCTGGTTAAGCGTTTGGAGCAGCAGAATTGCGAAAAATTTTTTGCCTTCTCAACCATTTCTTGGCTTCAAACTCCCATATCTCGCGAACGGATTGACCTAACCCAAAAATTCCTATTGCATCTGAAAGTAGAAACTCGCCCGATTACAACGGTATGTTTTTTTTCCCTAGGCCATTCTGGTTAAGCGTTTGGAGCAGCAGAAATGCGACAAATTTTTTTCCTTCTCAACCATTTCTTGGATTCAAACTCCCATATCTCGCGAGCGGATTGACCTAACCCAAAAATTCCTGTTGCATCTGAAAGTAGAAACTCGCCCGATTACAACGGTATGTGTATTTTTTCCCTAGGCCATTCTGGTTAAGCGTTTGGAGCAGCAGAATTGCGAAAAATTTTTTGCATTCTCAACCATTTCTTGGCTTCAAACTCCCATATCTCGCGAACGGATTGACCTAACCCAAAAATTCCTGTTGCATCTGAAAGTAGAAACTCGCCCGATTACAACGGTATCTGTATTTTTTCCCTAGGCCATTCTGTTTAAGCGTTTGGAGCAGCAGAATTGCGAAAAATTTTTTGCCTTCTCAACCATTTCTTGGCTTCAAACTCCCATATCTCGCGAACGGATTGACCTAACCCAAAAATTCCTATTGCATCTGAAGGTAGAAACTCGCCCGATTACAAGAGTATGTGTATTTTTTCCCTAGGCCATTCTGGTTAAGCGTTTGGAGCAGCAGAATTGCGAAAAATTTTTTGCCTTCTCAACCATTTCTCGGTTTCAAACTCCCATATCTCGCGAACGGATTGACCTAACCCAAAAATTCCTATTGCATCTGAAAGTAGAACCTCGCCCGATTACAGCGGTATGTGTATTTTTTCCCTAGGCCATTCTGGTTAAGCGTTTGGAGCAGCAGAATTGCGAAAAATTTTTTGCCTTCTCAAACATTTCTTGGCTTCAAACTCCCATATCTCGCGAACGCATTAACCTAACCCAAAAATTCCTATTGCATCTGAAAGTAGAAACTGGCCCGATTACAACGGTATGTGAATTTTTTCCCTAGGCCATTCTGGTTAAGCGTTTGGAGCAGCAGAATTGCGAAAAATTTTTTGCCTCCTCAACCATTTCTTGGCTTCAAACTCCCATATCTCGCGCACGGATTGACCTAACCCAAAAATTCCAAGTGCATCTGAAAGTAGAAACTCGCCCGATTACAAGGGTATGTGTATTTTTTCCCTAGGCCATTCTGGTTAAGCGTTTGGAGCAGCAGAAGTGCGAAAGATTTGTTGTCTTCTCAACCATTTCTTAGCTTCAAACTCCCATATCTCGCGAACGGATTGACCTAACCCAAAAATTCCTGTTGCATCTGAAAGTAGAAACTCGCCCGATTATAACGGTATCTGTATTTTTTCCCTAGGCCATTCTGTTTAAGCGTTTGCAGCAGCAGAATTGCGAAAAATTTTTTGCCTCCTCAACCATTTCTTGGCTTCAAACTCCCATATCTCGCGAACGGATTGACCTAACCCAAAAATTCCTAGTGCATCTGAAAGTAGAAACTCGCCCGATTACAACGGTATGTGTATTTTTTCCCTAGGCCATTCTGGTTAAGCGTTTGGAGCAGCAGAAGTGCGAAAGATTTGTTGTCTTCTCAACCATTTCTTAGCTTCAAACTCCCATATCTCGCGAACGGATTGACCTAACCCAAAAATTCCTGTTGCATCTGAAAGTAGAAACTCGCCCGATTACAACGGTATGTGAATTTTTTCCCTAGGCCATTCTGGTTAAGCGTTTGGAGCTGCAGAATTGCGAAAAATTTGTTGCCTTCTCAACCATTTCTTGGCTTCAAACTCCCATATCTCGCGAACGGATTGACCTAACCCAAAAATTCCTATTGCATCTGAAAGTCGAAACTCGCCCGATTACAACGGTATGTGTATTTTTTCCCTAGGCCATTCTGGTTAAGCGTTTGGAGCAGCAGAAGTGCGAAAGATTTGTTGTCTTCTCAACCATTTCTTAGCTTCAAACTCCCATATCTCGCGAACGGATTGACCTAACCCAAAAATTCCTGTTGCATCTGAAAGTAGAAACTCGCCCGATTACAACGGTATGTGTATTTTTTCCCTAGGCCATTCTGGTTAAGCGTTTGGAGCAGCAGAAGTGCGAAAGATTTGTTGTCTTCTCAACCATTTCTTAGCTTCAAACTCCCATATCTCGCGAACGGATTGACCTAACCCAAAAATTCCTGTTGCATCTGAAAGTAGAAACTCGCCCGATTATAACGGTATCTGTATTTTTTCCCTAGGCCATTCTGTTTAAGCGTTTGGAGCAGCAGAATTGCGAAAAATTTTTTGCCTCCTCAACCATTTCTTGGCTTCAAACTCCCATATCTCGCGAACGGATTGACCTAACCCAAAAATTCCTATTGCATCTGAAAGTCGAAACTCGCCCGATTACAACGGTATGTGTATTTTTTCCCTAGGCCATTCTGGTTAAGCGTTTGGAGCAGCAGAATTGCGAAAAATTTTTTGCCTTCTCAACCATTTCTTGGCTTCAAACTCCCATATCTCGCGAACGGATTGACCTAACCCAAAAATTCCTGTAGCGCCTGGAAGTAGAGACTCGCCCGATTACAACGGTATGTGTATTTTTTCCCTAGGCCATTCTGGTTAAGCGTTTGGAGCAGCAGAAGTGCGAAAGATTTGTTGTGTTCTCAACCATTTCTTAGTTTCAAACTCCCATATCTCGCGAACGGATTGACCTAACCCAAAAATTCCTGTTGCATCTGAAAGTAGAAACTCGCCCGATTATAACGGCATCTGTATTTTTTCCCTAGGCCATTCTGGTTAAGCGTTTGGAGCAGCAGAATTGCGAAAAATTTTTTGCCTTCTCAACCATTTCTCGGCTTCAAACTCCCTTATCTCGCGAACGGATTGACCTATCCCAAAAATTCCTATTGCATCTGAAAGTAGAAACTCGCCCGATTACAACGGTATGTGTATTTTCTCCCTAGGCCATTCTGGTTAAGCGTTTGGAGCTGCAGAATTGCGAAAAATTTTTTGCCTTCTCAACCATTTCTTGGCTTCAAAGTCCCATATCTCGCGAACGGATTGACCTAACTCAAAAATTCCTATTGCATCTGAAAGTAGAAACTCGCCCGATTACAACGGTATGTGTATTTTTTCCCTAGGCCATTTTGTTTAAGCGTTTGGAGCAGCAGAATTGCGAAAAATTTTTTGCCTTCTCAACCATTTCTTGGCTTCAAACTCCCATATCTCGCGAACGGATTGACCTAACCCAAAAATTCCTATTGCATCTGAAAGTAGAAACTCGCCCGATTACAACGGTATGTGTATTTTTTCCCTAGGCCATTCTGGTTAAGCGTTTGGAGCAGCAGAAGTGCGAAAGATTTGTTGTGTTCTCAACCATTTCTTAGTTTCAAACTCCCATACCTCGCGAACGGATTGACCTAACCCAAAAATTCCTGTTGCATCTGAAAGTAGAAACTCGCCCGATTATAACGGTATCTGTATTTTTTCCCTAGGCCATTCTGGTTAAGCGTTTGGAGCAGCAGAATTGCGAAAAATTTTTTGCCTTCTCAACCATTTCTTGGCTTCAAACTCCCATATCTCGCGAACGGATTGACCTAACCCAAAAATTCCTGTTGCATCTGAAAGTAGAAACTCGCCCGATTATAACGGTATCTGTATTTTTTCCCTAGGCCATTCTGTTTAAGCGTTTGGAGCAGCAGAATTGCGAAAAATTTTTTGCCTTCTCAACCATTTCTCGGCTTCAAACTCCCTTATCTCGCGAACGGATTGACCTATCCCAAAAATTCCTATTGCATCTGAAAGTAGAAACTCGCCCGATTACAACGGTATGTGTATTTTCTCCCTAGGCCATTCTGGTTAAGCGTTTGGAGCTGCAGAATTGCGAAAAATTTTTTGCCTTCTCAACCATTTCTTGGCTTCAAACTCCCATATCTCGCGCACGGATTGACCTAACTCAAGAATTCCTATTGCATCTGAAAGTAGAAACTCGCCCGATTACAACGGTATGTGTATTTTTTCCCTAGGCCATTCTGGTTAAGCGTTTGGAGCAGCAGAAATGCGAAAAATTTTTTGCCTTCTCAACCATTTCTTAGCTTCAAACTCCCATATCTCGCGAACGGATTGACCTAACCCAAAAATTCCTGTTGCATCTGAAAGTAGAAACTCGCCCGATTATAACGGTATCTGTATTTTTTCCCTAGGCCATTTTGTTTAAGCGTTTGGGGCAGCAGAATTGCGAAAAATTTTTTGCCTTCTCAACCATTTCTTGGCTTCAAACTCCCTTATCTCGCGAACGGATTGACCTATCCCAAAAATTCCTATTGCATCTGAAAGTAGAAACTCGCCCGATTACAACGGTATGTGTATTTTCTCCCTAGGCCATTCTGGTTAAGCGTTTGGAACTGCAGAATTGCGAAAAATTTTTTGCCTTCTCAACCATTTCTTGGCTTCAAACTCCCATATCTCGCGAACGGATTGACCTAACTCAAAAATTCCTATTGCATCTGAAAGTAGAAACTCGCCCGATTACAACGGTATGTGTATTTTTTCCCTAGGCCATTCTGGTTAAGCGTTTGGAGCAGCAGAAATGCGAAAAATTTTTTGCCTTCTCAACCATTTCTTGGCTTCAAACTCCCATATCTCGCGAACGGATTGACCCAACCCAAAAATTCCTGTTGCATCTGACAGTAGAAACTCGCCCGATTACAACGGTATGTGTATTTTTTCCCTAGGCCATTCTGGTTAAGCGTTTGGAGCAGCAGAATTGAAAAATATTTTTTGCATTCTCAACCATTTCTTGGCTTCAAACTCCCATATCTCGCGAATGGATTGACCTAACCCAAAAATTCCTATTGCATCTGAAAGTAGAAACTCGCCCGATTACAACGGTATGTGTATTTTTTCCCTAGGCCATTCTGGTTAAGCGTTTGGAGCAGCAGAATTGCGAAAAATTTTTTGCCTTCTCAACCATTTCTTGGCTTCAAACTCCCATATCTCGCGAACGGATTGACCTAACCCAAAAATTCCTATTGCATCTGAAAGTAGAAACTCGCCCGATTACAACGGTATGTGTATTTTTTCCCTAGGCCATTCTGTTTAAGCGTTTGGAGCAGCAGAATTGGGAAAATTTTTTGCCTCCTCAACCATTTCTTGGCTTCAAACTCCCATATCTCGCGAACGGATTGACCTAACCCAAAAATTCCTATTGCATCTGAAAGTAGAAACTCGCCCGATTACAACGGTATGTGTATTTTTTCCCTAGGCCATTCTGGTTAAGCGTTTGGAGCAGCAGAAATGCGAAAAATTTTTTGCCTTCTCAGCCATTTCTTGGCTTCAAACTCCCATATCTCGCGAACGGATTGACCTAACCCAAAAATTCCTGTTGCATCTGAAAGTAGAAACTCGCCCGATTACAACGGTATGTGTATTTTTTCCCTAGGCCATTCTGGTTAAGCGTTTGGAGCAGCAGAATTGCGAAAAATTTTTTGCCTTCTCAACCATTTCTTGGCTTCAAACTCCCATATCTCGCGAACGGATTGACTTAACCCAAAAATTCCAATTGCATCTGAAAGTATTACAGAACCTCGCTCGATTACAGCGGTATGTGTATTTTTTCCCTAGGCCATTCTGGTTAAGCGTTTGGAGCAGCAGAATTGCGAAAAATTTTTTGCCTTCTCAACCATTTCTTGGCTTCAAACTCCCATATCTCGCGAACGGATTGACTTAACCCAAAAATTCCTGTAGCGTCTGGAAGTAGAGACTCGCCCGATTCCAACGGTATGTGTATTTTTTCCCTAGGCCATTCTGGTTAAGCGTTTGGAGCAGCAGAATTGCGAAAAATTTTTTGCCTTCTCAACCATTTCTTGGCTTCAAACTCCCATATCTCGCGAACGGATTGACCTAACCCAAAAATTCCTCTAGCGTCTGGAAGTTGAGACTCGCCCGATTACAACGGTATGTGTATTTTTTCCCTAGGCCATTCTGGTTAAGCGTTTGGAGCAGCAGAAGTGCGAAAGATTTGTTGTCTTCTCAACCATTTCTTAGCTTCAAACTCCCATATCTCGCGAACGGATTGACCTAACCCAAAAATTCCTGTTGCATCTGAAAGTAGAAACTCGCCCGATTATAACGGTATCTGTATTTTTTCCCTAGGCCATTCTGTTTAAGCGTTTGGAGCAGCAGAATTGCGAAAAATTTTTTGCCTCCTCAACCATTTCTTGGCTTCAAACTCCCATATCTCGCGAACGGATTGACCTAACCCAAAAATTCCTATTGCATCTGAAAGTCGAAACTCGCCCGATTACAACGGTATGTGTATTTTTTCCCTAGGCCATTCTGGTTAAGCGTTTGGAGCAGCAGAATTGCGAAAAATTTTTTGCCTTCTCAACCATTTCTTGGCTTCAAACTCCCATATCTCGCGAACGGATTGACCTAACCCAAAAATTCCTGTAGCGCCTGGAAGTAGAGACTCGCCCGATTACAACGGTATGTGTATTTTTTCCCTAGGCCATTCTGGTTAAGCGTTTGGAGCAGCAGAAGTGCGAAAGATTTGTTGTGTTCTCAACCATTTCTTAGTTTCAAACTCCCATATCTCGCGAACGGATTGACCTAACCCAAAAATTCCTGTTGCATCTGAAAGTAGAAACTCGCCCGATTATAACGGCATCCGTATTTTTTCCCTAGGCCATTCTGGTTAAGCGTTTGGAGCAGCAGAATTGCGAAAAATTTTTTGCCTTCTCAACCATTTCTCGGCTTCAAACTCCCTTATCTCGCGAACGGATTGACCTATCCCAAAAATTCCTATTGCATCTGAAAGTAGAAACTCGCCCGATTACAACGGTATGTGTATTTTCTCCCTAGGCCATTCTGGTTAAGCGTTTGGAGCTGCAGAATTGCGAAAAATTTTTTGCCTTCTCAACCATTTCTTGGCTTCAAAGTCCCATATCTCGCGAACGGATTGACCTAACTCAAAAATTCCTATTGCATCTGAAAGTAGAAACTCGCCCGATTACAACGGTATGTGTATTTTTTCCCTAGGCCATTTTGTTTAAGCGTTTGGAGCAGCAGAATTGCGAAAAATTTTTTGCCTTCTCAACCATTTCTTGGCTTCAAACTCCCATATCTCGCGAACGGATTGACCTAACCCAAAAATTCCTATTGCATCTGAAAGTAGAAACTCGCCCGATTACAACGGTATGTGTATTTTTTCCCTAGGCCATTCTGGTTAAGCGTTTGGAGCAGCAGAAGTGCGAAAGATTTGTTGTGTTCTCAACCATTTCTTAGTTTCAAACTCCCATATCTCGCGAACGGATTGACCTAACCCAAAAATTCCTGTTGCATCTGAAAGTAGAAACTCGCCCGATTATAACGGTATCTGTATTTTTTCCCTAGGCCATTCTGGTTAAGCGTTTGGAGCAGCAGAATTGCGAAAAATTTTTTGCCTTCTCAACCATTTCTTGGCTTCAAACTCCCATATCTCGCGAACGGATTGACCTAACCCAAAAATTCCTGTTGCATCTGAAAGTAGAAACTCGCCCGATTATAACGGTATCTGTATTTTTTCCCTAGGCCATTCTGTTTAAGCGTTTGGAGCAGCAGAATTGCGAAAAATTTTTTGCCTTCTCAACCATTTCTCGGCTTCAAACTCCCTTATCTCGCGAACGGATTGACCTATCCCAAAAATTCCTATTGCATCTGAAAGTAGAAACTCGCCCGATTACAACGGTATGTGTATTTTCTCCCTAGGCCATTCTGGTTAAGCGTTTGGAGCTGCAGAATTGCGAAAAATTTTTTGCCTTCTCAACCATTTCTTGGCTTCAAACTCCCATATCTCGCGCACGGATTGACCTAACTCAAGAATTCCTATTGCATCTGAAAGTAGAAACTCGCCCGATTACAACGGTATGTGTATTTTTTCCCTAGGCCATTCTGGTTAAGCGTTTGGAGCAGCAGAAATGCGAAAAATTTTTTGCCTTCTCAACCATTTCTTAGCTTCAAACTCCCATATCTCGCGAACGGATTGACCTAACCCAAAAATTCCTGTTGCATCTGAAAGTAGAAACTCGCCCGATTATAACGGTATCTGTATTTTTTCCCTAGGCCATTTTGTTTAAGCGTTTGGAGCAGCAGAATTGCGAAAAATTTTTTGCCTTCTCAACCATTTCTTGGCTTCAAACTCCCTTATCTCGCGAACGGATTGACCTATCCCAAAAATTCCTATTGCATCTGAAAGTAGAAACTCGCCCGATTACAACGGTATGTGTATTTTCTCCCTAGGCCATTCTGGTTAAGCGTTTGGAACTGCAGAATTGCGAAAAATTTTTTGCCTTCTCAACCATTTCTTGGCTTCAAACTCCCATATCTCGCGAACGGATTGACCTAACTCAAAAATTCCTATTGCATCTGAAAGTAGAAACTCGCCCGATTACAACGGTATGTGTATTTTTTCCCTAGGCCATTCTGGTTAAGCGTTTGGAGCAGCAGAAATGCGAAAAATTTTTTGCCTTCTCAACCATTTCTTGGCTTCAAACTCCCATATCTCGCGAACGGATTGACCCAACCCAAAAATTCCTGTTGCATCTGACAGTAGAAACTCGCCCGATTACAACGGTATGTGTATTTTTTCCCTAGGCCATTCTGGTTAAGCGTTTGGAGCAGCAGAATTGAAAAATATTTTTTGCATTCTCAACCATTTCTTGGCTTCAAACTCCCATATCTCGCGAACGGATTGACCTAACCCAAAAATTCCTATTGCATCTGAAAGTAGAAACTCGCCCGATTACAACGGTATGTGTATTTTTTCCCTAGGCCATTCTGGTTAAGCGTTTGGAGCAGCAGAAATGCGAAAAATTTTTTGCCTTCTCAGCCATTTCTTGGCTTCAAACTCCCATATCTCGCGAACGGATTGACCTAACCCAAAAATTCCTGTTGCATCTGAAAGTAGAAACTCGCCCGATTACAACGGTATGTGTATTTTTTCCCTAGGCCATTCTGGTTAAGCGTTTGGAGCAGCAGAATTGCGAAAAATTTTTTGCCTTCTCAACCATTTCTTGGCTTCAAACTCCCATATCTCGCGAACGGATTGACTTAACCCAAAAATTCCAATTGCATCTGAAAGTATTACAGAACCTCGCTCGATTACAGCGGTATGTGTATTTTTTCCCTAGGCCATTCTGGTTAAGCGTTTGGAGCAGCAGAATTGCGAAAAATTTTTTGCCTTCTCAACCATTTCTTGGCTTCAAACTCCCATATCTCGCGAACGGATTGACTTAACCCAAAAATTCCTGTAGCGTCTGGAAGTAGAGACTCGCCCGATTCCAACGGTATGTGTATTTTTTCCCTAGGCCATTCTGGTTAAGCGTTTGGAGCAGCAGAATTGCGAAAAATTTTTTGCCTTCTCAACCATTTCTTGGCTTCAAACTCCCATATCTCGCGAACGGATTGACCTAACCCAAAAATTCCTCTAGCGTCTGGAAGTTGAGACTCGCCCGATTACAACGGTATGTGTATTTTTTCCCTAGGCCATTCTGGTTAAGCGTTTGGAGCAGCAGAAGTGCGAAAGATTTGTTGTCTTCTCAACCATTTCTTAGCTTCAAACTCCCATATCTCGCGAACGGATTGACCTAACCCAAAAATTCCTGTTGCATCTGAAAGTAGAAACTCGCCCGATTATAACGGTATCTGTATTTTTTCCCTAGGCCATTCTGTTTAAGCGTTTGGAGCAGCAGAATTGCGAAAAATTTTTTGCCTCCTCAACCATTTCTTGGCTTCAAACTCCCATATCTCGCGAACGGATTGACCTAACCCAAAAATTCCTATTGCATCTGAAAGTCGAAACTCGCCCGATTACAACGGTATGTGTATTTTTTCCCTAGGCCATTCTGGTTAAGCGTTTGGAGCAGCAGAATTGCGAAAAATTTTTTGCCTTCTCAACCATTTCTTGGCTTCAAACTCCCATATCTCGCGAACGGATTGACCTAACCCAAAAATTCCTGTAGCGCCTGGAAGTAGAGACTCGCCCGATTACAACGGTATGTGTATTTTTTCCCTAGGCCATTCTGGTTAAGCGTTTGGAGCAGCAGAAGTGCGAAAGATTTGTTGTGTTCTCAACCATTTCTTAGTTTCAAACTCCCATATCTCGCGAACGGATTGACCTAACCCAAAAATTCCTGTTGCATCTGAAAGTAGAAACTCGCCCGATTATAACGGCATCTGTATTTTTTCCCTAGGCCATTCTGGTTAAGCGTTTGGAGCAGCAGAATTGCGAAAAATTTTTTGCCTTCTCAACCATTTCTCGGCTTCAAACTCCCTTATCTCGCGAACGGATTGACCTATCCCAAAAATTCCTATTGCATCTGAAAGTAGAAACTCGCCCGATTACAACGGTATGTGTATTTTCTCCCTAGGCCATTCTGGTTAAGCGTTTGGAGCTGCAGAATTGCGAAAAATTTTTTGCCTTCTCAACCATTTCTTGGCTTCAAAGTCCCATATCTCGCGAACGGATTGACCTAACTCAAAAATTCCTATTGCATCTGAAAGTAGAAACTCGCCCGATTACAACGGTATGTGTATTTTTTCCCTAGGCCATTTTGTTTAAGCGTTTGGAGCAGCAGAATTGCGAAAAATTTTTTGCCTTCTCAACCATTTCTTGGCTTCAAACTCCCATATCTCGCGAACGGATTGACCTAACCCAAAAATTCCTATTGCATCTGAAAGTAGAAACTCGCCCGATTACAACGGTATGTGTATTTTTTCCCTAGGCCATTCTGGTTAAGCGTTTGGAGCAGCAGAAGTGCGAAAGATTTGTTGTGTTCTCAACCATTTCTTAGTTTCAAACTCCCATATCTCGCGAACGGATTGACCTAACCCAAAAATTCCTGTTGCATCTGAAAGTAGAAACTCGCCCGATTATAACGGTATCTGTATTTTTTCCCTAGGCCATTCTGGTTAAGCGTTTGGAGCAGCAGAATTGCGAAAAATTTTTTGCCTTCTCAACCATTTCTTGGCTTCAAACTCCCATATCTCGCGAACGGATTGACCTAACCCAAAAATTCCTGTTGCATCTGAAAGTAGAAACTCGCCCGATTATAACGGTATCTGTATTTTTTCCCTAGGCCATTCTGTTTAAGCGTTTGGAGCAGCAGAATTGCGAAAAATTTTTTGCCTTCTCAACCATTTCTCGGCTTCAAACTCCCTTATCTCGCGAACGGATTGACCTATCCCAAAAATTCCTATTGCATCTGAAAGTAGAAACTCGCCCGATTACAACGGTATGTGTATTTTCTCCCTAGGCCATTCTGGTTAAGCGTTTGGAGCTGCAGAATTGCGAAAAATTTTTTGCCTTCTCAACCATTTCTTGGCTTCAAACTCCCATATCTCGCGCACGGATTGACCTAACTCAAGAATTCCTATTGCATCTGAAAGTAGAAACTCGCCCGATTACAACGGTATGTGTATTTTTTCCCTAGGCCATTCTGGTTAAGCGTTTGGAGCAGCAGAAATGCGAAAAATTTTTTGCCTTCTCAACCATTTCTTAGCTTCAAACTCCCATATCTCGCGAACGGATTGACCTAACCCAAAAATTCCTGTTGCATCTGAAAGTAGAAACTCGCCCGATTATAACGGTATCTGTATTTTTTCCCTAGGCCATTTTGTTTAAGCGTTTGGAGCAGCAGAATTGCGAAAAATTTTTTGCCTTCTCAACCATTTCTTGGCTTCAAACTCCCTTATCTCGCGAACGGATTGACCTATCCCAAAAATTCCTATTGCATCTGAAAGTAGAAACTCGCCCGATTACAACGGTATGTGTATTTTTTCCCTAGGCCATTCTGGTTAAGCGTTTGGAGCAGCAGAAATGCGAAAAATTTTTTGCCTTCTCAACCATTTCTTGGCTTCAAACTCCCATATCTCGCGAACGGATTGACCCAACCCAAAAATTCCTGTTGCATCTGACAGTAGAAACTCGCCCGATTACAACGGTATGTGTATTTTTTCCCTAGGCCATTCTGGTTAAGCGTTTGGAGCAGCAGAATTGAAAAATATTTTTTGCATTCTCAACCATTTCTTGGCTTCAAACTCCCATATCTCGCGAACGGATTGACCTAACCCAAAAATTCCTATTGCATCTGAAAGTAGAAACTCGCCCGATTACAACGGTATGTGTATTTTTTCCCTAGGCCATTCTGGTTAAGCGTTTGGAGCAGCAGAATTGCGAAAAATTTTTTGCCTTCTCAACCATTTCTTGGCTTCAAACTCCCATATCTCGCGAACGGATTGACCTAACCCAAAAATTCCTATTGCATCTGAAAGTAGAAACTCGCCCGATTACAACGGTATGTGTATTTTTTCCCTAGGCCATTCTGTTTAAGCGTTTGGAGCAGCAGAATTGGGAAAATTTTTTGCCTCCTCAACCATTTCTTGGCTTCAAACTCCCATATCTCGCGAACGGATTGACCTAACCCAAAAATTCCTATTGCATCTGAAAGTAGAAACTCGCCCGATTACAACGGTATGTGTATTTTTTCCCTAGGCCATTCTGGTTAAGCGTTTGGAGCAGCAGAAATGCGAAAAATTTTTTGCCTTCTCAGCCATTTCTTGGCTTCAAACTCCCATATCTCGCGAACGGATTGACCTAACCCAAAAATTCCTGTTGCATCTGAAAGTAGAAACTCGCCCGATTACAACGGTATGTGTATTTTTTCCCTAGGCCATTCTGGTTAAGCGTTTGGAGCAGCAGAATTGCGAAAAATTTTTTGCCTTCTCAACCATTTCTTGGCTTCAAACTCCCATATCTCGCGAACGGATTGACTTAACCCAAAAATTCCAATTGCATCTGAAAGTATTACAGAACCTCGCTCGATTACAGCGGTATGTGTATTTTTTCCCTAGGCCATTCTGGTTAAGCGTTTGGAGCAGCAGAATTGCGAAAAATTTTTTGCCTTCTCAACCATTTCTTGGCTTCAAACTCCCATATCTCGCGAACGGATTGACTTAACCCAAAAATTCCTGTAGCGTCTGGAAGTAGAGACTCGCCCGATTCCAACGGTATGTGTATTTTTTCCCTAGGCCATTCTGGTTAAGCGTTTGGAACAGCAGAATTGCGAAAAATTTTTTGCCTTCTCAACCATTTCTTGGCTTCAAACTCCCATATCTCGCGAACGGATTGACCTAACCCAAAAATTCCTCTAGCGTCTGGAAGTTGAGACTCGCCCGATTACAACGGTATGTGTATTTTTTCCCTAGGCCATTCTGGTTAAGCGTTTGGAGCAGCAGAAGTGCGAAAGATTTGTTGTCTTCTCAACCATTTCTTAGCTTCAAACTCCCATATCTCGCGAACGGATTGACCTAACCCAAAAATTCCTGTTGCATCTGAAAGTAGAAACTCGCCCGATTATAACGGTATCTGTATTTTTTCCCTAGGCCATTCTGTTTAAGCGTTTGGAGCAGCAGAATTGCGAAAAAATTTTTTGCCTCCTCAACCATTTCTTGGCTTCAAACTCCCATATCTCGCGAACGGATTGACCTAACCCAAAAATTCCTATTGCATCTGAAAGTCGAAACTCGCCCGATTACAACGGTATGTGTATTTTTTCCCTAGGCCATTCTGGTTAAGCGTTTGGAGCAGCAGAATTGCGAAAAATTTTTTGCCTTCTCAACCATTTCTTGGCTTCAAACTCCCATATCTCGCAACGGATTGACCTAACCCAAAAATTCCTGTAGCGCCTGGAAGTAGAGACTCGCCCGATTACAACGGTATGTGTATTTTTTCCCTAGGCCATTCTGGTTAAGCGTTTGGAGCAGCAGAAGTGCGAAAGATTTGTTGTGTTCTCAACCATTTCTTAGTTTCAAACTCCCATATCTCGCGAACGGATTGACCTAACCCAAAAATTCCTGTTGCATCTGAAAGTAGAAACTCGCCCGATTATAACGGCATCTGTATTTTTTCCCTAGGCCATTCTGGTTAAGCGTTTGGAGCAGCAGAATTGCGAAAAATTTTTTGCCTTCTCAACCATTTCTCGGCTTCAAACTCCCTTATCTCGCGAACGGATTGACCTATCCCAAAAATTCCTATTGCATCTGAAAGTAGAAACTCGCCCGATTACAACGGTATGTGTATTTTCTCCCTAGGCCATTCTGGTTAAGCGTTTGGAGCTGCAGAATTGCGAAAAATTTTTTGCCTTCTCAACCATTTCTTGGCTTCAAAGTCCCATATCTCGCGAACGGATTGACCTAACTCAAAAATTCCTATTGCATCTGAAAGTAGAAACTCGCCCGATTACAACCGGTATGTGTATTTTTTCCCTAGGCCATTTTGTTTAAGCGTTTGGAGCAGCAGAATTGCGAAAAATTTTTTGCCTTCTCAACCATTTCTTGGCTTCAAACTCCCATATCTCGCGAACGGATTGACCTAACCCAAAAATTCCTATTGCATCTGAAAGTAGAAACTCGCCCGATTACAACGGTATGTGTATTTTTTCCCTAGGCCATTCTGGTTAAGCGTTTGGAGCAGCAGAAGTGCGAAAGATTTGTTGTGTTCTCAACCATTTCTTAGTTTCAAACTCCCATATCTCGCGAACGGATTGACCTAACCCAAAAATTCCTGTTGCATCTGAAAGTAGAAACTCGCCCGATTATAACGGTATCTGTATTTTTTCCCTAGGCCATTCTGGTTAAGCGTTTGGAGCAGCAGAATTGCGAAAAATTTTTTGCCTTCTCAACCATTTCTTGGCTTCAAACTCCCATATCTCGCGAACGGATTGACCTAACCCAAAAATTCCTGTTGCATCTGAAAGTAGAAACTCGCCCGATTATAAGGGAATCTGTATTTTTTCCCTAGGCCATTCTGTTTAAGCGTTTGGAGCAGCAGAATTGCGAAAAATTTTTTGCCTTCTCAACCATTTCTCGGCTTCAAACTCCCTTATCTCGCGAACGGATTGACCTATCCCAAAAATTCCTATTGCATCTGAAAGTAGAAACTCGCCCGATTACAACGGTATGTGTATTTTCTCCCTAGGCCATTCTGGTTAAGCGTTTGGAGCTGCAGAATTGCGAAAAATTTTTTGCCTTCTCAACCATTTCTTGGCTTCAAACTCCCATATCTCGCGCACGGATTGACCTAACTCAAGAATTCCTATTGCATCTGAAAGTAGAAACTCGCCCGATTACAACGGTATGTGTATTTTTTCCCTAGGCCATTCTGGTTAAGCGTTTGGAGCAGCAGAAATGCGAAAAATTTTTTGCCTTCTCAACCATTTCTTAGCTTCAAACTCCCATATCTCGCGAACGGATTGACCTAACCCAAAAATTCCTGTTGCATCTGAAAGTAGAAACTCGCCCGATTATAACGGTATCTGTATTTTTTCCCTAGGCCATTTTGTTTAAGCGTTTGGAGCAGCAGAATTGCGAAAAATTTTTTGCCTTCTCAACCATTTCTTGGCTTCAAACTCCCTTATCTCGCGAACGGATTGACCTATCCCAAAAATTCCTATTGCATCTGAAAGTAGAAACTCGCCCGATTACAACGGTATGTGTATTTTCTCCCTAGGCCATTCTGGTTAAGCGTTTGGAACTGCAGAATTGCGAAAAATTTTTTGCCTTCTCAACCATTTCTTGGCTTCAAACTCCCATATCTCGCGAACGGATTGACCTAACTCAAAAATTCCTATTGCATCTGAAAGTAGAAACTCGCCCGATTACAACGGTATGTGTATTTTTTCCCTAGGCCATTCTGGTTAAGCGTTTGGAGCAGCAGAAATGCGAAAAATTTTTTGCCTTCTCAACCATTTCTTGGCTTCAAACTCCCATATCTCGCGAACGGATTGACCCAACCCAAAAATTCCTGTTGCATCTGACAGTAGAAACTCGCCCGATTACAACGGTATGTGTATTTTTTCCCTAGGCCATTCTGGTTAAGCGTTTGGAGCAGCAGAATTGAAAAATATTTTTTGCATTCTCAACCATTTCTTGGCTTCAAACTCCCATATCTCGCGAACGGATTGACCTAACCCAAAAATTCCTATTGCATCTGAAAGTAGAAACTCGCCCGATTACAACGGTATGTGTATTTTTTCCCTAGGCCATTCTGGTTAAGCGTTTGGAGCAGCAGAATTGCGAAAAATTTTTTGCCTTCTCAACCATTTCTTGGCTTCAAACTCCCATATCTCGCGAACGGATTGACCTAACCCAAAAATTCCTATTGCATCTGAAAGTAGAAACTCGCCCGATTACAACGGTATGTGTATTTTTTCCCTAGGCCATTCTGTTTAAGCGTTTGGAGCAGCAGAATTGGGAAAATTTTTTGCCTCCTCAACCATTTCTTGGCTTCAAACTCCCATATCTCGCGAACGGATTGACCTAACCCAAAAATTCCTATTGCATCTGAAAGTAGAAACTCGCCCGATTACAACGGTATGTGTATTTTTTCCCTAGGCCATTCTGGTTAAGCGTTTGGAGCAGCAGAAATGCGAAAAATTTTTTGCCTTCTCAGCCATTTCTTGGCTTCAAACTCCCATATCTCGCGAACGGATTGACCTAACCCAAAAATTCCTGTTGCATCTGAAAGTAGAAACTCGCCCGATTACAACGGTATGTGTATTTTTTCCCTAGGCCATTCTGGTTAAGCGTTTGGAGCAGCAGAATTGCGAAAAATTTTTTGCCTTCTCAACCATTTCTTGGCTTCAAACTCCCATATCTCGCGAACGGATTGACTTAACCCAAAAATTCCAATTGCATCTGAAAGTATTACAGAACCTCGCTCGATTACAGCGGTATGTGTATTTTTTCCCTAGGCCATTCTGGTTAAGCGTTTGGAGCAGCAGAATTGCGAAAAATTTTTTGCCTTCTCAACCATTTCTTGGCTTCAAACTCCCATATCTCGCGAACGGATTGTCTTAACCCAAAAATTCCTGTAGCGTCTGGAAGTAGAGACTCGCCCGATTCCAACGGTATGTGTATTTTTTCCCTAGGCCATTCTGGTTAAGCGTTTGGAGCAGCAGAATTGCGAAAAATTTTTTGCCTTCTCAACCATTTCTTGGCTTCAAACTCCCATATCTCGCGAACGGATTGACCTAACCCAAAAATTCCTCTAGCGTCTGGAAGTTGAGACTCGCCCGATTACAACGGTATGTGTATTTTTTCCCTAGGCCATTCTGGTTAAGCGTTTGGAGCAGCAGAAGTGCGAAAGATTTGTTGTCTTCTCAACCATTTCTTAGCTTCAAACTCCCATATCTCGCGAACGGATTGACCTAACCCAAAAATTCCTGTTGCATCTGAAAGTAGAAACTCGCCCGATTATAACGGTATCTGTATTTTTTCCCTAGGCCATTCTGTTTAAGCGTTTGGAGCAGCAGAATTGCGAAAAATTTTTTGCCTCCTCAACCATTTCTTGGCTTCAAACTCCCATATCTCGCGAACGGATTGACCTAACCCAAAAATTCCTATTGCATCTGAAAGTCGAAACTCGCCCGATTACAACGGTATGTGTATTTTTTCCCTAGGCCATTCTGGTTAAGCGTTTGGAGCAGCAGAATTGCGAAAAATTTTTTGCCTTCTCAACCATTTCTTGGCTTCAAACTCCCATATCTCGCGAACGGATTGACCTAACCCAAAAATTCCTGTAGCGCCTGGAAGTAGAGACTCGCCCGATTACAACGGTATGTGTATTTTTTCCCTAGGCCATTCTGGTTAAGCGTTTGGAGCAGCAGAAGTGCGAAAGATTTGTTGTGTTCTCAACCATTTCTTAGTTTCAAACTCCCATATCTCGCGAACGGATTGACCTAACCCAAAAATTCCTGTTGCATCTGAAAGTAGAAACTCGCCCGATTATAACGGCATCTGTATTTTTTCCCTAGGCCATTCTGGTTAAGCGTTTGGAGCAGCAGAATTGCGAAAAATTTTTTGCCTTCTCAACCATTTCTCGGCTTCAAACTCCCTTATCTCGCGAACGGATTGACCTATCCCAAAAATTCCTATTGCATCTGAAAGTAGAAACTCGCCCGATTACAACGGTATGTGTATTTTCTCCCTAGGCCATTCTGGTTAAGCGTTTGGAGCTGCAGAATTGCGAAAAATTTTTTGCCTTCTCAACCATTTCTTGGCTTCAAAGTCCCATATCTCGCGAACGGATTGACCTAACTTCAAAAATTCCTATTGCATCTGAAAGTAGAAACTCGCCCGATTACAACGGTATGTGTATTTTTTCCCTAGGCCATTTTGTTTAAGCGTTTGGAGCAGCAGAATTGCGAAAAATTTTTTGCCTTCTCAACCATTTCTTGGCTTCAAACTCCCATATCTCGCGAACGGATTGACCTAACCCAAAAATTCCTATTGCATCTGAAAGTAGAAACTCGCCCGATTACAACGGTATGTGTATTTTTTCCCTAGGCCATTCTGGTTAAGCGTTTGGAGCAGCAGAAGTGCGAAAGATTTGTTGTGTTCTCAACCATTTCTTAGTTTCAAACTCCCATATCTCGCGAACGGATTGACCTAACCCAAAAATTCCTGTTGCATCTGAAAGTAGAAACTCGCCCGATTATAACGGTATCTGTATTTTTTCCCTAGGCCATTCTGGTTAAGCGTTTGGAGCAGCAGAATTGCGAAAAATTTTTTGCCTTCTCAACCATTTCTTGGCTTCAAACTCCCATATCTCGCGAACGGATTGACCTAACCCAAAAATTCCTGTTGCATCTGAAAGTAGAAACTCGCCCGATTATAACGGTATCTGTATTTTTTCCCTAGGCCATTCTGTTTAAGCGTTTGGAGCAGCAGAATTGCGAAAAATTTTTTGCCTTCTCAACCATTTCTCGGCTTCAAACTCCCTTATCTCGCGAACGGATTGACCTATCCCAAAAATTCCTATTGCATCTGAAAGTAGAAACTCGCCCGATTACAACGGTATGTGTATTTTCTCCCTAGGCCATTCTGGTTAAGCGTTTGGAGCTGCAGAATTGCGAAAATTTTTTGCCTTCTCAACCATTTCTTGGCTTCAAACTCCCATATCTCGCGCACGGATTGACCTAACTCAAGAATTCCTATTGCATCTGAAAGTAGAAACTCGCCCGATTACAACGGTATGTGTATTTTTTCCCTAGGCCATTCTGGTTAAGCGTTTGGAGCAGCAGAAATGCGAAAAATTTTTTGCCTTCTCAACCATTTCTTAGCTTCAAACTCCCATATCTCGCGAACGGATTGACCTAACCCAAAAATTCCTGTTGCATCTGAAAGTAGAAACTCGCCCGATTATAACGGTATCTGTATTTTTTCCCTAGGCCATTTTGTTTAAGCGTTTGGAGCAGCAGAATTGCGAAAAATTTTTTGCCTTCTCAACCATTTCTTGGCTTCAAACTCCCTTATCTCGCGAACGGATTGACCTAACCCAAAAATTCCTATTGCATCTGAAAGTAGAAACTCGCCCGATTACAACGGTATGTGTATTTTTTCCCTAGGCCATTCTGGTTAAGCGTTTGGAGCAGCAGAATTGCGAAAAATTTTTTGCCTTCTCAACCATTTCTTGGCTTCAAACTCCCATATCTCGCGAACGGATTGACCTAACCCAAAAATTCCTGTAGCGTCTGGAAGTAGAGACTCGCCCGATTCCAACGGTATGTGTATTTTTTCCCTAGGCCATTCTGGTTAAGCGTTTGGAGCAGCAGAATTGCGAAAAATTTTTTGCCTTCTCAACCATTTCTTGGCTTCAAACTCCCATATCTCGCGAACGGATTGACCTAACCCAAAAATTCCTCTAGCGTCTGGAAGTTGAGACTCGCCCGATTACAACGGTATGTGTATTTTTTCCCTAGGCCATTCTGGTTAAGCGTTTGGAGCAGCAGAAGTGCGAAAGATTTGTTGTCTTCTCAACCATTTCTTAGCTTCAAACTCCCATATCTCGCGAACGGATTGACCTAACCCAAAAATTCCTGTTGCATCTGAAAGTAGAAACTCGCCCGATTATAACGGTATCTGTATTTTTTCCCTAGGCCATTCTGTTTAAGCGTTTGGAGCAGCAGAATTGCGAAAAATTTTTTGCCTCCTCAACCATTTCTTGGCTTCAAACTCCCATATCTCGCGAACGGATTGACCTAACCCAAAAATTCCTATTGCATCTGAAAGTCGAAACTCGCCCGATTACAACGGTATGTGTATTTTTTCCCTAGGCCATTCTGGTTAAGCGTTTGGAGCAGCAGAATTGCGAAAAATTTTTTGCCTTCTCAACCATTTCTTGGCTTCAAACTCCCATATCTCGCGAACGGATTGACCTAACCCAAAAATTCCTGTAGCGCCTGGAAGTAGAGACTCGCCCGATTACAACGGTATGTGTATTTTTTCCCTAGGCCATTCTGGTTAAGCGTTTGGAGCAGCAGAAGTGCGAAAGATTTGTTGTGTTCTCAACCATTTCTTAGTTTCAAACTCCCATATCTCGCGAACGGATTGACCTAACCCAAAAATTCCTGTTGCATCTGAAAGTAGAAACTCGCCCGATTATAACGGCATCTGTATTTTTTCCCTAGGCCATTCTGGTTAAGCGTTTGGAGCAGCAGAATTGCGAAAAATTTTTTGCCTTCTCAACCATTTCTCGGCTTCAAACTCCCTTATCTCGCGAACGGATTGACCTATCCCAAAAATTCCTATTGCATCTGAAAGTAGAAACTCGCCCGATTACAACGGTATGTGTATTTTCTCCCTAGGCCATTCTGGTTAAGCGTTTGGAGCTGCAGAATTGCGAAAAATTTTTTGCCTTCTCAACCATTTCTTGGCTTCAAAGTCCCATATCTCGCGAACGGATTGACCTAACTCAAAAATTCCTATTGCATCTGAAAGTAGAAACTCGCCCGATTACAACGGTATGTGTATTTTTTCCCTAGGCCATTTTGTTTAAGCGTTTGGAGCAGCAGAATTGCGAAAAATTTTTTGCCTTCTCAACCATTTCTTGGCTTCAAACTCCCATATCTCGCGAACGGATTGACCTAACCCAAAAATTCCTATTGCATCTGAAAGTAGAAACTCGCCCGATTACAACGGTATGTGTATTTTTTCCCTAGGCCATTCTGGTTAAGCGTTTGGAGCAGCAGAAGTGCGAAAGATTTGTTGTGTTCTCAACCATTTCTTAGTTTCAAACTCCCATATCTCGCGAACGGATTGACCTAACCCAAAAATTCCTGTTGCATCTGAAAGTAGAAACTCGCCCGATTATAACGGTATCTGTATTTTTTCCCTAGGCCATTCTGGTTAAGCGTTTGGAGCAGCAGAATTGCGAAAAATTTTTTGCCTTCTCAACCATTTCTTGGCTTCAAACTCCCATATCTCGCGAACGGATTGACCTAACCCAAAAATTCCTGTTGCATCTGAAAGTAGAAACTCGCCCGATTATAACGGTATCTGTATTTTTTCCCTAGGCCATTCTGTTTAAGCGTTTGGAGCAGCAGAATTGCGAAAAATTTTTTGCCTTCTCAACCATTTCTCGGCTTCAAACTCCCTTATCTCGCGAACGGATTGACCTATCCCAAAAATTCCTATTGCATCTGAAAGTAGAAACTCGCCCGATTACAACGGTATGTGTATTTTCTCCCTAGGCCATTCTGGTTAAGCGTTTGGAGCTGCAGAATTGCGAAAAATTTTTTGCCTTCTCAACCATTTCTTGGCTTCAAACTCCCATATCTCGCGCACGGATTGACCTAACTCAAGAATTCCTATTGCATCTGAAAGTAGAAACTCGCCCGATTACAACGGTATGTGTATTTTTTCCCTAGGCCATTCTGGTTAAGCGTTTGGAGCAGCAGAAATGCGAAAAATTTTTTGCCTTCTCAACCATTTCTTAGCTTCAAACTCCCATATCTCGCGAACGGATTGACCTAACCCAAAAATTCCTGTTGCATCTGAAAGTAGAAACTCGCCCGATTATAACGGTATCTGTATTTTTTCCCTAGGCCATTTTGTTTAAGCGTTTGGAGCAGCAGAATTGCGAAAAATTTTTTGCCTTCTCAACCATTTCTTGGCTTCAAACTCCCTTATCTCGCGAACGGATTGACCTAACCCAAAAATTCCTATTGCATCTGAAAGTAGAAACTCGCCCGATTACAACGGTATGTGTATTTTTTCCCTAGGCCATTCTGTTTAAGCGTTTGGAGCAGCAGAATTGGGAAAATTTTTTGCCTCCTCAACCATTTCTTGGCTTCAAACTCCCATATCTCGCGAACGGATTGACCTAACCCAAAAATTCCTATTGCATCTGAAAGTAGAAACTCGCCCGATTACAACGGTATGTGTATTTTTTCCCTAGGCCATTCTGGTTAAGCGTTTGGAGCAGCAGAAATGCGAAAAATTTTTTGCCTTCTCAGCCATTTCTTGGCTTCAAACTCCCATATCTCGCGAACGGATTGACCTAACCCAAAAATTCCTGTTGCATCTGAAAGTAGAAACTCGCCCGATTACAACGGTATGTGTATTTTTTCCCTAGGCCATTCTGGTTAAGCGTTTGGAGCAGCAGAATTGCGAAAAATTTTTTGCCTTCTCAACCATTTCTTGGCTTCAAACTCCCATATCTCGCGAACGGATTGACTTAACCCAAAAATTCCAATTGCATCTGAAAGTATTACAGAACCTCGCTCGATTACAGCGGTATGTGTATTTTTTCCCTAGGCCATTCTGGTTAAGCGTTTGGAGCAGCAGAATTGCGAAAAATTTTTTGCCTTCTCAACCATTTCTTGGCTTCAAACTCCCATATCTCGCGAACGGATTGACTTAACCCAAAAATTCCTGTAGCGTCTGGAAGTAGAGACTCGCCCGATTCCAACGGTATGTGTATTTTTTCCCTAGGCCATTCTGGTTAAGCGTTTGGAGCAGCAGAATTGCGAAAAATTTTTTGCCTTCTCAACCATTTCTTGGCTTCAAACTCCCATATCTCGCGAACGGATTGACCTAACCCAAAAATTCCTCTAGCGTGTGGAAGTTGAGACTCGCCCGATTACAACGGTATGTGTATTTTTTCCCTAGGCCATTCTGGTTAAGCGTTTGGAGCAGCAGAAGTGCGAAAGATTTGTTGTCTTCTCAACCATTTCTTAGCTTCAAACTCCCATATCTCGCGAACGGATTGACCTAACCCAAAAATTCCTGTTGCATCTGAAAGTAGAAACTCGCCCGATTATAACGGTATCTGTATTTTTTCCCTAGGCCATTCTGTTTAAGCGTTTGGAGCAGCAGAATTGCGAAAAATTTTTTGCCTCCTCAACCATTTCTTGGCTTCAAACTCCCATATCTCGCGAACGGATTGACCTAACCCAAAAATTCCTATTGCATCTGAAAGTCGAAACTCGCCCGATTACAACGGTATGTGTATTTTTTCCCTAGGCCATTCTGGTTAAGCGTTTGGAGCAGCAGAATTGCGAAAAATTTTTTGCCTTCTCAACCATTTCTTGGCTTCAAACTCCCATATCTCGCGAACGGATTGACCTAACCCAAAAATTCCTGTAGCGCCTGGAAGTAGAGACTCGCCCGATTACAACGGTATGTGTATTTTTTCCCTAGGCCATTCTGGTTAAGCGTTTGGAGCAGCAGAAGTGCGAAAGATTTGTTGTGTTCTCAACCATTTCTTAGTTTCAAACTCCCATATCTCGCGAACGGATTGACCTAACCCAAAAATTCCTGTTGCATCTGAAAGTAGAAACTCGCCCGATTATAACGGCATCTGTATTTTTTCCCTAGGCCATTCTGGTTAAGCGTTTGGAGCAGCAGAATTGCGAAAAATTTTTTGCCTTCTCAACCATTTCTCGGCTTCAAACTCCCTTATCTCGCGAACGGATTGACCTATCCCAAAAATTCCTATTGCATCTGAAAGTAGAAACTCGCCCGATTACAACGGTATGTGTATTTTCTCCCTAGGCCATTCTGGTTAAGCGTTTGGAGCTGCAGAATTGCGAAAAATTTTTTGCCTTCTCAACCATTTCTTGGCTTCAAAGTCCCATATCTCGCGAACGGATTGACCTAACTCAAAAATTCCTATTGCATCTGAAAGTAGAAACTCGCCCGATTACAACGGTATGTGTATTTTTTCCCTAGGCCATTTTGTTTAAGCGTTTGGAGCAGCAGAATTGCGAAAAATTTTTTGCCTTCTCAACCATTTCTTGGCTTCAAACTCCCATATCTCGCGAACGGATTGACCTAACCCAAAAATTCCTATTGCATCTGAAAGTAGAAACTCGCCCGATTACAACGGTATGTGTATTTTTTCCCTAGGCCATTCTGGTTAAGCGTTTGGAGCAGCAGAAGTGCGAAAGATTTGTTGTGTTCTCAACCATTTCTTAGTTTCAAACTCCCATATCTCGCGAACGGATTGACCTAACCCAAAAATTCCTGTTGCATCTGAAAGTAGAAACTCGCCCGATTATAACGGTATCTGTATTTTTTCCCTAGGCCATTCTGGTTAAGCGTTTGGAGCAGCAGAATTGCGAAAAATTTTTTGCCTTCTCAACCATTTCTTGGCTTCAAACTCCCATATCTCGCGAACGGATTGACCTAACCCAAAAATTCCTGTTGCATCTGAAAGTAGAAACTCGCCCGATTATAACGGTATCTGTATTTTTTCCCTAGGCCATTCTGTTTAAGCGTTTGGAGCAGCAGAATTGCGAAAAATTTTTTGCCTTCTCAACCATTTCTCGGCTTCAAACTCCCTTATCTCGCGAACGGATTGACCTATCCCAAAAATTCCTATTGCATCTGAAAGTAGAAACTCGCCCGATTACAACGGTATGTGTATTTTCTCCCTAGGCCATTCTGGTTAAGCGTTTGGAGCTGCAGAATTGCGAAAAATTTTTTGCCTTCTCAACCATTTCTTGGCTTCAAACTCCCATATCTCGCGCACGGATTGACCTAACTCAAGAATTCCTATTGCATCTGAAAGTAGAAACTCGCCCGATTACAACGGTATGTGTATTTTTTCCCTAGGCCATTCTGGTTAAGCGTTTGGAGCAGCAGAAATGCGAAAAATTTTTTGCCTTCTCAACCATTTCTTAGCTTCAAACTCCCATATCTCGCGAACGGATTGACCTAACCCAAAAATTCCTGTTGCATCTGAAAGTAGAAACTCGCCCGATTATAACGGTATCTGTATTTTTTCCCTAGGCCATTTTGTTTAAGCGTTTGGAGCAGCAGAATTGCGAAAAATTTTTTGCCTTCTCAACCATTTCTTGGCTTCAAACTCCCTTATCTCGCGAACGGATTGACCTATCCCAAAAATTCCTATTGCATCTGAAAGTAGAAACTCGCCCGATTACAACGGTATGTGTATTTTCTCCCTAGGCCATTCTGGTTAAGCGTTTGGAACTGCAGAATTGCGAAAAATTTTTTGCCTTCTCAACCATTTCTTGGCTTCAAACTCCCATATCTCGCGAACGGATTGACCTAACTCAAAAATTCCTATTGCATCTGAAAGTAGAAACTCGCCCGATTACAACGGTATGTGTATTTTTTCCCTAGGCCATTCTGGTTAAGCGTTTGGAGCAGCAGAAATGCGAAAAATTTTTTGCCTTCTCAACCATTTCTTGGCTTCAAACTCCCATATCTCGCGAACGGATTGACCCAACCCAAAAATTCCTGTTGCATCTGACAGTAGAAACTCGCCCGATTACAACGGTATGTGTATTTTTTCCCTAGGCCATTCTGGTTAAGCGTTTGGAGCAGCAGAATTGAAAAATATTTTTTGCATTCTCAACCATTTCTTGGCTTCAAACTCCCATATCTCGCGAACGGATTGACCTAACCCAAAAATTCCTATTGCATCTGAAAGTAGAAACTCGCCCGATTACAACGGTATGTGTATTTTTTCCCTAGGCCATTCTGGTTAAGCGTTTGGAGCAGCAGAATTGCGAAAAATTTTTTGCCTTCTCAACCATTTCTTGGCTTCAAACTCCCATATCTCGCGAACGGATTGACCTAACCCAAAAATTCCTATTGCATCTGAAAGTAGAAACTCGCCCGATTACAACGGTATGTGTATTTTTTCCCTAGGCCATTCTGTTTAAGCGTTTGGAGCAGCAGAATTGGGAAAATTTTTTGCCTCCTCAACCATTTCTTGGCTTCAAACTCCCATATCTCGCGAACGGATTGACCTAACCCAAAAATTCCTATTGCATCTGAAAGTAGAAACTCGCCCGATTACAACGGTATGTGTATTTTTTCCCTAGGCCATTCTGGTTAAGCGTTTGGAGCAGCAGAAATGCGAAAAATTTTTTGCCTTCTCAGCCATTTCTTGGCTTCAAACTCCCATATCTCGCGAACGGATTGACCTAACCCAAAAATTCCTGTTGCATCTGAAAGTAGAAACTCGCCCGATTACAACGGTATGTGTATTTTTTCCCTAGGCCATTCTGGTTAAGCGTTTGGAGCAGCAGAATTGCGAAAAATTTTTTGCCTTCTCAACCATTTCTTGGCTTCAAACTCCCATATCTCGCGAACGGATTGACTTAACCCAAAAATTCCAATTGCATCTGAAAGTATTACAGAACCTCGCTCGATTACAGCGGTATGTGTATTTTTTCCCTAGGCCATTCTGGTTAAGCGTTTGGAGCAGCAGAATTGCGAAAAATTTTTTGCCTTCTCAACCATTTCTTGGCTTCAAACTCCCATATCTCGCGAACGGATTGACTTAACCCAAAAATTCCTGTAGCGTCTGGAAGTAGAGACTCGCCCGATTCCAACGGTATGTGTATTTTTTCCCTAGGCCATTCTGGTTAAGCGTTTGGAGCAGCAGAATTGCGAAAAATTTTTTGCCTTCTCAACCATTTCTTGGCTTCAAACTCCCATATCTCGCGAACGGATTGACCTAACCCAAAAATTCCTCTAGCGTCTGGAAGTTGAGACTCGCCCGATTACAACGGTATGTGTATTTTTTCCCTAGGCCATTCTGGTTAAGCGTTTGGAGCAGCAGAAGTGCGAAAGATTTGTTGTCTTCTCAACCATTTCTTAGCTTCAAACTCCCATATCTCGCGAACGGATTGACCTAACCCAAAAATTCCTGTTGCATCTGAAAGTAGAAACTCGCCCGATTATAACGGTATCTGTATTTTTTCCCTAGGCCATTCTGTTTAAGCGTTTGGAGCAGCAGAATTGCGAAAAATTTTTTGCCTCCTCAACCATTTCTTGGCTTCAAACTCCCATATCTCGCGAACGGATTACCTAACCCAAAAATTCCTATTGCATCTGAAAGTCGAAACTCGCCCGATTACAACGGTATGTGTATTTTTTCCCTAGGCCATTCTGGTTAAGCGTTTGGAGCAGCAGAATTGCGAAAAATTTTTTGCCTTCTCAACCATTTCTTGGCTTCAAACTCCCATATCTCGCGAACGGATTGACCTAACCCAAAAATTCCTGTAGCGCCTGGAAGTAGAGACTCGCCCGATTACAACGGTATGTGTATTTTTTCCCTAGGCCATTCTGGTTAAGCGTTTGGAGCAGCAGAAGTGCGAAAGATTTGTTGTGTTCTCAACCATTTCTTAGTTTCAAACTCCCATATCTCGCGAACGGATTGACCTAACCCAAAAATTCCTGTTGCATCTGAAAGTAGAAACTCGCCCGATTATAACGGCATCTGTATTTTTTCCCTAGGCCATTCTGGTTAAGCGTTTGGAGCAGCAGAATTGCGAAAAATTTTTTGCCTTCTCAACCATTTCTCGGCTTCAAACTCCCTTATGTCGCGAACGGATTGACCTATCCCAAAAATTCCTATTGCATCTGAAAGTAGAAACTCGCCCGATTACAACGGTATGTGTATTTTCTCCCTAGGCCATTCTGGTTAAGCGTTTGGAGCTGCAGAATTGCGAAAAATTTTTTGCCTTCTCAACCATTTCTTGGCTTCAAAGTCCCATATCTCGCGAACGGATTGACCTAACTCAAAAATTCCTATTGCATCTGAAAGTAGAAACTCGCCCGATTACAACGGTATGTGTATTTTTTCCCTAGGCCATTTTGTTTAAGCGTTTGGAGCAGCAGAATTGCGAAAAATTTTTTGCCTTCTCAACCATTTCTTGGCTTCAAACTCCCATATCTCGCGAACGGATTGACCTAACCCAAAAATTCCTATTGCATCTGAAAGTAGAAACTCGCCCGATTACAACGGTATGTGTATTTTTTCCCTAGGCCATTCTGGTTAAGCGTTTGGAGCAGCAGAAGTGCGAAAGATTTGTTGTGTTCTCAACCATTTCTTAGTTTCAAACTCCCATATCTCGCGAACGGATTGACCTAACCCAAAAATTCCTGTTGCATCTGAAAGTAGAAACTCGCCCGATTATAACGGTATCTGTATTTTTTCCCTAGGCCATTCTGGTTAAGCGTTTGGAGCAGCAGAATTGCGAAAAATTTTTTGCCTTCTCAACCATTTCTTGGCTTCAAACTCCCATATCTCGCGAACGGATTGACCTAACCCAAAAATTCCTGTTGCATCTGAAAGTAGAAACTCGCCCGATTATAACGGTATCTGTATTTTTTCCCTAGGCCATTCTGTTTAAGCGTTTGGAGCAGCAGAATTGCGAAAAATTTTTTGCCTTCTCAACCATTTCTCGGCTTCAAACTCCCTTATCTCGCGAACGGATTGACCTATCCCAAAAATTCCTATTGCATCTGAAAGTAGAAACTCGCCCGATTACAACGGTATGTGTATTTTCTCCCTAGGCCATTCTGGTTAAGCGTTTGGAGCTGCAGAATTGCGAAAAATTTTTTGCCTTCTCAACCATTTCTTGGCTTCAAACTCCCATATCTCGCGCACGGATTGACCTAACTCAAGAATTCCTATTGCATCTGAAAGTAGAAACTCGCCCGATTACAACGGTATGTGTATTTTTTCCCTAGGCCATTCTGGTTAAGCGTTTGGAGCAGCAGAAATGCGAAAAATTTTTTGCCTTCTCAACCATTTCTTAGCTTCAAACTCCCATATCTCGCGAACGGATTGACCTAACCCAAAAATTCCTGTTGCATCTGAAAGTAGAAACTCGCCCGATTATAACGGTATCTGTATTTTTTCCCTAGGCCATTTTGTTTAAGCGTTTGGAGCAGCAGAATTGCGAAAAATTTTTTGCCTTCTCAACCATTTCTTGGCTTCAAACTCCCTTATCTCGCGAACGGATTGACCTATCCCAAAAATTCCTATTGCATCTGAAAGTAGAAACTCGCCCGATTACAACGGTATGTGTATTTTCTCCCTAGGCCATTCTGGTTAAGCGTTTGGAACTGCAGAATTGCGAAAAATTTTTTGCCTTCTCAACCATTTCTTGGCTTCAAACTCCCATATCTCGCGAACGGATTGACCTAACTCAAAAATTCCTATTGCATCTGAAAGTAGAAACTCGCCCGATTACAACGGTATGTGTATTTTTTCCCTAGGCCATTCTGGTTAAGCGTTTGGAGCAGCAGAAATGCGAAAAATTTTTTGCCTTCTCAACCATTTCTTGGCTTCAAACTCCCATATCTCGCGAACGGATTGACCCAACCCAAAAATTCCTGTTGCATCTGACAGTAGAAACTCGCCCGATTACAACGGTATGTGTATTTTTTCCCTAGGCCATTCTGGTTAAGCGTTTGGAGCAGCAGAATTGAAAAATATTTTTTGCATTCTCAACCATTTCTTGGCTTCAAACTCCCATATCTCGCGAACGGATTGACCTAACCCAAAAATTCCTATTGCATCTGAAAGTAGAAACTCGCCCGATTACAACGGTATGTGTATTTTTTCCCTAGGCCATTCTGGTTAAGCGTTTGGAGCAGCAGAATTGCGAAAAATTTTTTGCCTTCTCAACCATTTCTTGGCTTCAAACTCCCATATCTCGCGAACGGATTGACCTAACCCAAAAATTCCTATTGCATCTGAAAGTAGAAACTCGCCCGATTACAACGGTATGTGTATTTTTTCCCTAGGCCATTCTGTTTAAGCGTTTGGAGCAGCAGAATTGGGAAAATTTTTTGCCTCCTCAACCATTTCTTGGCTTCAAACTCCCATATCTCGCGAACGGATTGACCTAACCCAAAAATTCCTATTGCATCTGAAAGTAGAAACTCGCCCGATTACAACGGTATGTGTATTTTTTCCCTAGGCCATTCTGGTTAAGCGTTTGGAGCAGCAGAAATGCGAAAAATTTTTTGCCTTCTCAGCCATTTCTTGGCTTCAAACTCCCATATCTCGCGAACGGATTGACCTAACCCAAAAATTCCTGTTGCATCTGAAAGTAGAAACTCGCCCGATTACAACGGTATGTGTATTTTTTCCCTAGGCCATTCTGGTTAAGCGTTTGGAGCAGCAGAATTGCGAAAAATTTTTTGCCTTCTCAACCATTTCTTGGCTTCAAACTCCCATATCTCGCGAACGGATTGACTTAACCCAAAAATTCCAATTGCATCTGAAAGTATTACAGAACCTCGCTCGATTACAGCGGTATGTGTATTTTTTCCCTAGGCCATTCTGGTTAAGCGTTTGGAGCAGCAGAATTGCGAAAAATTTTTTGCCTTCTCAACCATTTCTTGGCTTCAAACTCCCATATCTCGCGAACGGATTGACTTAACCCAAAAATTCCTGTAGCGTCTGGAAGTAGAGACTCGCCCGATTCCAACGGTATGTGTATTTTTTCCCTAGGCCATTCTGGTTAAGCGTTTGGAGCAGCAGAATTGCGAAAAATTTTTTGCCTTCTCAACCATTTCTTGGCTTCAAACTCCCATATCTCGCGAACGGATTGACCTAACCCAAAAATTCCTCTAGCGTCTGGAAGTTGAGACTCGCCCGATTACAACGGTATGTGTATTTTTTCCCTAGGCCATTCTGGTTAAGCGTTTGGAGCAGCAGAAGTGCGAAAGATTTGTTGTCTTCTCAACCATTTCTTAGCTTCAAACTCCCATATCTCGCGAACGGATTGACCTAACCCAAAAATTCCTGTTGCATCTGAAAGTAGAAACTCGCCCGATTATAACGGTATCTGTATTTTTTCCCTAGGCCATTCTGTTTAAGCGTTTGGAGCAGCAGAATTGCGAAAAATTTTTTGCCTCCTCAACCATTTCTTGGCTTCAAACTCCCATATCTCGCGAACGGATTGACCTAACCCAAAAATTCCTATTGCATCTGAAAGTCGAAACTCGCCCGATTACAACGGTATGTGTATTTTTTCCCTAGGCCATTCTGGTTAAGCGTTTGGAGCAGCAGAATTGCGAAAAATTTTTTGCCTTCTCAACCATTTCTTGGCTTCAAACTCCCATATCTCGCGAACGGATTGACCTAACCCAAAAATTCCTGTAGCGCCTGGAAGTAGAGACTCGCCCGATTACAACGGTATGTGTATTTTTTCCCTAGGCCATTCTGGTTAAGCGTTTGGAGCAGCAGAAGTGCGAAAGATTTGTTGTGTTCTCAACCATTTCTTAGTTTCAAACTCCCATATCTCGCGAACGGATTGACCTAACCCAAAAATTCCTGTTGCATCTGAAAGTAGAAACTCGCCCGATTATAACGGCATCTGTATTTTTTCCCTAGGCCATTCTGGTTAAGCGTTTGGAGCAGCAGAATTGCGAAAAATTTTTTGCCTTCTCAACCATTTCTCGGCTTCAAACTCCCTTATCTCGCGAACGGATTGACCTATCCCAAAAATTCCTATTGCATCTGAAAGTAGAAACTCGCCCGATTACAACGGTATGTGTATTTTCTCCCTAGGCCATTCTGGTTAAGCGTTTGGAGCTGCAGAATTGCGAAAAATTTTTTGCCTTCTCAACCATTTCTTGGCTTCAAAGTCCCATATCTCGCGAACGGATTGACCTAGCTCAAAAATTCCTATTGCATCTGAAAGTAGAAACTCGCCCGATTACAACGGTATGTGTATTTTTTCCCTAGGCCATTTTGTTTAAGCGTTTGGAGCAGCAGAATTGCGAAAAATTTTTTGCCTTCTCAACCATTTCTTGGCTTCAAACTCCCATATCTCGCGAACGGATTGACCTAACCCAAAAATTCCTATTGCATCTGAAAGTAGAAACTCGCCCGATTACAACGGTATGTGTATTTTTTCCCTAGGCCATTCTGGTTAAGCGTTTGGAGCAGCAGAAGTGCGAAAGATTTGTTGTGTTCTCAACCATTTCTTAGTTTCAAACTCCCATATCTCGCGAACGGATTGACCTAACCCAAAAATTCCTGTTGCATCTGAAAGTAGAAACTCGCCCGATTATAACGGTATCTGTATTTTTTCCCTAGGCCATTCTGGTTAAGCGTTTGGAGCAGCAGAATTGCGAAAAATTTTTTGCCTTCTCAACCATTTCTTGGCTTCAAACTCCCATATCTCGCGAACGGATTGACCTAACCCAAAAATTCCTGTTGCATCTGAAAGTAGAAACTCGCCCGATTATAACGGTATCTGTATTTTTTCCCTAGGCCATTCTGTTTAAGCGTTTGGAGCAGCAGAATTGCGAAAAATTTTTTGCCTTCTCAACCATTTCTCGGCTTCAAACTCCCTTATCTCGCGAACGGATTGACCTATCCCAAAAATTCCTATTGCATCTGAAAGTAGAAACTCGCCCGATTACAACGGTATGTGTATTTTCTCCCTAGGCCATTCTGGTTAAGCGTTTGGAGCTGCAGAATTGCGAAAAATTTTTTGCCTTCTCAACCATTTCTTGGCTTCAAACTCCCATATCTCGCGCACGGATTGACCTAACTCAAGAATTCCTATTGCATCTGAAAGTAGAAACTCGCCCGATTACAACGGTATGTGTATTTTTTCCCTAGGCCATTCTGGTTAAGCGTTTGGAGCAGCAGAAATGCGAAAAATTTTTTGCCTTCTCAACCATTTCTTAGCTTCAAACTCCCATATCTCGCGAACGGATTGACCTAACCCAAAAATTCCTGTTGCATCTGAAAGTAGAAACTCGCCCGATTATAACGGTATCTGTATTTTTTCCCTAGGCCATTTTGTTTAAGCGTTTGGAGCAGCAGAATTGCGAAAAATTTTTTGCCTTCTCAACCATTTCTTGGCTTCAAACTCCCTTATCTCGCGAACGGATTGACCTATCCCAAAAATTCCTATTGCATCTGAAAGTAGAAACTCGCCCGATTATAACGGTATCTGTATTTTTTCCCTAGGCCATTCTGTTTAAGCGTTTGGAGCAGCAGAATTGCGAAAAATTTTTTGCCTTCTCAACCATTTCTTAGCTTCAAACTCCCATATCTCGCGAACGGATTGACCTAACCCAAAAATTCCTGTTGCATCTGAAAGTAGAAACTCGCCCGATTACAACGGTATGTGTATTTTCTCCCTAGGCCATTCTGGTTAAGCGTTTGGAGCAGCAGAATTGCGAAAAATTTTTTGCCTTCTCAACCATTTCTTGGCTTCAAACTCCCATATCTCGCGAACGGATTGACCTAACCCAAAAATTCCTGTTGCATCTGAAAGTAGAAACTCGCCCGATTATAACGGTATCTGTATTTTTTCCCTAGGCCATTCTGTTTAAGCGTTTGGAGCAGCAGAATTGCGAAAAATTTTTTGCCTTCTCAACCATTTCTCGGCTTCAAACTCCCTTATCTCGCGAACGGATTGACCTATCCCAAAAATTCCTATTGCATCTGAAAGTAGAAACTCGCCCGATTACAACGGTATGTGTATTTTCTCCCTAGGCCATTCTGGTTAAGCGTTTGGAGCTGCAGAATTGCGAAAAATTTTTTGCCTTCTCAACCATTTCTTGGCTTCAAACTCCCATATCTCGCGCACGGATTGACCTAACTCAAGAATTCCTATTGCATCTGAAAGTAGAAACTCGCCCGATTACAACGGTATGTGTATTTTTTCCCTAGGCCATTCTGGTTAAGCGTTTGGAGCAGCAGAAATGCGAAAAATTTTTTGCCTTCTCAACCATTTCTTAGCTTCAAACTCCCATATCTCGCGAACGGATTGACCTAACCCAAAAATTCCTGTTGCATCTGAAAGTAGAAACTCGCCCGATTATAACGGTATCTGTATTTTTTCCCTAGGCCATTTTGTTTAAGCGTTTGGAGCAGCAGAATTGCGAAAAATTTTTTGCCTTCTCAACCATTTCTTGGCTTCAAACTCCCTTATCTCGCGAACGGATTGACCTATCCCAAAAATTCCTATTGCATCTGAAAGTAGAAACTCGCCCGATTACAACGGTATGTGTATTTTCTCCCTAGGCCATTCTGGTTAAGCGTTTGGAACTGCAGAATTGCGAAAAATTTTTTGCCTTCTCAACCATTTCTTGGCTTCAAACTCCCATATCTCGCGAACGGATTGACCTAACTCAAAAATTCCTATTGCATCTGAAAGTAGAAACTCGCCCGATTACAACGGTATGTGTATTTTTTCCCTAGGCCATTCTGGTTAAGCGTTTGGAGCAGCAGAAATGCGAAAAATTTTTTGCCTTCTCAACCATTTCTTGGCTTCAAACTCCCATATCTCGCGAACGGATTGACCCAACCCAAAAATTCCTGTTGCATCTGACAGTAGAAACTCGCCCGATTACAACGGTATGTGTATTTTTTCCCTAGGCCATTCTGGTTAAGCGTTTGGAGCAGCAGAATTGAAAAATATTTTTTGCATTCTCAACCATTTCTTGGCTTCAAACTCCCATATCTCGCGAACGGATTGACCTAACCCAAAAATTCCTATTGCATCTGAAAGTAGAAACTCGCCCGATTACAACGGTATGTGTATTTTTTCCCTAGGCCATTCTGGTTAAGCGTTTGGAGCAGCAGAATTGCGAAAAATTTTTTGCCTTCTCAACCATTTCTTGGCTTCAAACTCCCATATCTCGCGAACGGATTGACCTAACCCAAAAATTCCTATTGCATCTGAAAGTAGAAACTCGCCCGATTACAACGGTATGTGTATTTTTTCCCTAGGCCATTCTGTTTAAGCGTTTGGAGCAGCAGAATTGGGAAAATTTTTTGCCTCCTCAACCATTTCTTGGCTTCAAACTCCCATATCTCGCGAACGGATTGACCTAACCCAAAAATTCCTATTGCATCTGAAAGTAGAAACTCGCCCGATTACAACGGTATGTGTATTTTTTCCCTAGGCCATTCTGGTTAAGCGTTTGGAGCAGCAGAAATGCGAAAAATTTTTTGCCTTCTCAGCCATTTCTTGGCTTCAAACTCCCATATCTCGCGAACGGATTGACCTAACCCAAAAATTCCTGTTGCATCTGAAAGTAGAAACTCGCCCGATTACAACGGTATGTGTATTTTTTCCCTAGGCCATTCTGGTTAAGCGTTTGGAGCAGCAGAATTGCGAAAAATTTTTTGCCTTCTCAACCATTTCTTGGCTTCAAACTCCCATATCTCGCGAACGGATTGACTTAACCCAAAAATTCCAATTGCATCTGAAAGTATTACAGAACCTCGCTCGATTACAGCGGTATGTGTATTTTTTCCCTAGGCCATTCTGGTTAAGCGTTTGGAGCAGCAGAATTGCGAAAAATTTTTTGCCTTCTCAACCATTTCTTGGCTTCAAACTCCCATATCTCGCGAACGGATTGACTTAACCCAAAAATTCCTGTAGCGTCTGGAAGTAGAGACTCGCCCGATTCCAACGGTATGTGTATTTTTTCCCTAGGCCATTCTGGTTAAGCGTTTGGAGCAGCAGAATTGCGAAAAATTTTTTGCCTTCTCAACCATTTCTTGGCTTCAAACTCCCATATCTCGCGAACGGATTGACCTAACCCAAAAATTCCTCTAGCGTCTGGAAGTTGAGACTCGCCCGATTACAACGGTATGTGTATTTTTTCCCTAGGCCATTCTGGTTAAGCGTTTGGAGCAGCAGAAGTGCGAAAGATTTGTTGTCTTCTCAACCATTTCTTAGCTTCAAACTCCCATATCTCGCGAACGGATTGACCTAACCCAAAAATTCCTGTTGCATCTGAAAGTAGAAACTCGCCCGATTATAACGGTATCTGTATTTTTTCCCTAGGCCATTCTGTTTAAGCGTTTGGAGCAGCAGAATTGCGAAAAATTTTTTGCCTCCTCAACCATTTCTTGGCTTCAAACTCCCATATCTCGCGAACGGATTGACCTAACCCAAAAATTCCTATTGCATCTGAAAGTCGAAACTCGCCCGATTACAACGGTATGTGTATTTTTTCCCTAGGCCATTCTGGTTAAGCGTTTGGAGCAGCAGAATTGCGAAAAATTTTTTGCCTTCTCAACCATTTCTTGGCTTCAAACTCCCATATCTCGCGAACGGATTGACCTAACCCAAAAATTCCTGTAGCGCCTGGAAGTAGAGACTCGCCCGATTACAACGGTATGTGTATTTTTTCCCTAGGCCATTCTGGTTAAGCGTTTGGAGCAGCAGAAGTGCGAAAGATTTGTTGTGTTCTCAACCATTTCTTAGTTTCAAACTCCCATATCTCGCGAACGGATTGACCTAACCCAAAAATTCCTGTTGCATCTGAAAGTAGAAACTCGCCCGATTATAACGGCATCTGTATTTTTTCCCTAGGCCATTCTGGTTAAGCGTTTGGAGCAGCAGAATTGCGAAAAATTTTTTGCCTTCTCAACCATTTCTCGGCTTCAAACTCCCTTATCTCGCGAACGGATTGACCTATCCCAAAAATTCCTATTGCATCTGAAAGTAGAAACTCGCCCGATTACAACGGTATGTGTATTTTCTCCCTAGGCCATTCTGGTTAAGCGTTTGGAGCTGCAGAATTGCGAAAAATTTTTTGCCTTCTCAACCATTTCTTGGCTTCAAAGTCCCATATCTCGCGAACGGATTGACCTAACTCAAAAATTCCTATTGCATCTGAAAGTAGAAACTCGCCCGATTACAACGGTATGTGTATTTTTTCCCTAGGCCATTTTGTTTAAGCGTTTGGAGCAGCAGAATTGCGAAAAATTTTTTGCCTTCTCAACCATTTCTTGGCTTCAAACTCCCATATCTCGCGAACGGATTGACCTAACCCAAAAATTCCTATTGCATCTGAAAGTAGAAACTCGCCCGATTACAACGGTATGTGTATTTTTTCCCTAGGCCATTCTGGTTAAGCGTTTGGAGCAGCAGAAGTGCGAAAGATTTGTTGTGTTCTCAACCATTTCTTAGTTTCAAACTCCCATATCTCGCGAACGGATTGACCTAACCCAAAAATTCCTGTTGCATCTGAAAGTAGAAACTCGCCCGATTATAACGGTATCTGTATTTTTTCCCTAGGCCATTCTGGTTAAGCGTTTGGAGCAGCAGAATTGCGAAAAATTTTTTGCCTTCTCAACCATTTCTTGGCTTCAAACTCCCATATCTCGCGAACGGATTGACCTAACCCAAAAATTCCTGTTGCATCTGAAAGTAGAAACTCGCCCGATTATAACGGTATCTGTATTTTTTCCCTAGGCCATTCTGTTTAAGCGTTTGGAGCAGCAGAATTGCGAAAAATTTTTTGCCTTCTCAACCATTTCTCGGCTTCAAACTCCCTTATCTCGCGAACGGATTGACCTATCCCAAAAATTCCTATTGCATCTGAAAGTAGAAACTCGCCCGATTACAACGGTATGTGTATTTTCTCCCTAGGCCATTCTGGTTAAGCGTTTGGAGCTGCAGAATTGCGAAAAATTTTTTGCCTTCTCAACCATTTCTTGGCTTCAAACTCCCATATCTCGCGCACGGATTGACCTAACTCAAGAATTCCTATTGCATCTGAAAGTAGAAACTCGCCCGATTACAACGGTATGTGTATTTTTTCCCTAGGCCATTCTGGTTAAGCGTTTGGAGCAGCAGAAATGCGAAAAATTTTTTGCCTTCTCAACCATTTCTTAGCTTCAAACTCCCATATCTCGCGAACGGATTGACCTAACCCAAAAATTCCTGTTGCATCTGAAAGTAGAAACTCGCCCGATTATAACGGTATCTGTATTTTTTCCCTAGGCCATTTTGTTTAAGCGTTTGGAGCAGCAGAATTGCGAAAAATTTTTTGCCTTCTCAACCATTTCTTGGCTTCAAACTCCCTTATCTCGCGAACGGATTGACCTATCCCAAAAATTCCTATTGCATCTGAAAGTAGAAACTCGCCCGATTACAACGGTATGTGTATTTTCTCCCTAGGCCATTCTGGTTAAGCGTTTGGAACTGCAGAATTGCGAAAAATTTTTTGCCTTCTCAACCATTTCTTGGCTTCAAACTCCCATATCTCGCGAACGGATTGACCTAACTCAAAAATTCCTATTGCATCTGAAAGTAGAAACTCGCCCGATTACAACGGTATGTGTATTTTTTCCCTAGGCCATTCTGGTTAAGCGTTTGGAGCAGCAGAAATGCGAAAAATTTTTTGCCTTCTCAACCATTTCTTGGCTTCAAACTCCCATATCTCGCGAACGGATTGACCCAACCCAAAAATTCCTGTTGCATCTGACAGTAGAAACTCGCCCGATTACAACGGTATGTGTATTTTTTCCCTAGGCCATTCTGGTTAAGCGTTTGGAGCAGCAGAATTGAAAAATATTTTTTGCATTCTCAACCATTTCTTGGCTTCAAACTCCCATATCTCGCGAACGGATTGACCTAACCCAAAAATTCCTATTGCATCTGAAAGTAGAAACTCGCCCGATTACAACGGTATGTGTATTTTTTCCCTAGGCCATTCTGGTTAAGCGTTTGGAGCAGCAGAATTGCGAAAAATTTTTTGCCTTCTCAACCATTTCTTGGCTTCAAACTCCCATATCTCGCGAACGGATTGACCTAACCCAAAAATTCCTATTGCATCTGAAAGTAGAAACTCGCCCGATTACAACGGTATGTGTATTTTTTCCCTAGGCCATTCTGTTTAAGCGTTTGGAGCAGCAGAATTGGGAAAATTTTTTGCCTCCTCAACCATTTCTTGGCTTCAAACTCCCATATCTCGCGAACGGATTGACCTAACCCAAAAATTCCTATTGCATCTGAAAGTAGAAACTCGCCCGATTACAACGGTATGTGTATTTTTTCCCTAGGCCATTCTGGTTAAGCGTTTGGAGCAGCAGAAATGCGAAAAATTTTTTGCCTTCTCAGCCATTTCTTGGCTTCAAACTCCCATATCTCGCGAACGGATTGACCTAACCCAAAAATTCCTGTTGCATCTGAAAGTAGAAACTCGCCCGATTACAACGGTATGTGTATTTTTTCCCTAGGCCATTCTGGTTAAGCGTTTGGAGCAGCAGAATTGCGAAAAATTTTTTGCCTTCTCAACCATTTCTTGGCTTCAAACTCCCATATCTCGCGAACGGATTGACTTAACCCAAAAATTCCAATTGCATCTGAAAGTATTACAGAACCTCGCTCGATTACAGCGGTATGTGTATTTTTTCCCTAGGCCATTCTGGTTAAGCGTTTGGAGCAGCAGAATTGCGAAAAATTTTTTGCCTTCTCAACCATTTCTTGGCTTCAAACTCCCATATCTCGCGAACGGATTGACTTAACCCAAAAATTCCTGTAGCGTCTGGAAGTAGAGACTCGCCCGATTCCAACGGTATGTGTATTTTTTCCCTAGGCCATTCTGGTTAAGCGTTTGGAGCAGCAGAATTGCGAAAAATTTTTTGCCTTCTCAACCATTTCTTGGCTTCAAACTCCCATATCTCGCGAACGGATTGACCTAACCCAAAAATTCCTCTAGCGTCTGGAAGTTGAGACTCGCCCGATTACAACGGTATGTGTATTTTTTCCCTAGGCCATTCTGGTTAAGCGTTTGGAGCAGCAGAAGTGCGAAAGATTTGTTGTCTTCTCAACCATTTCTTAGCTTCAAACTCCCATATCTCGCGAACGGATTGACCTAACCCAAAAATTCCTGTTGCATCTGAAAGTAGAAACTCGCCCGATTATAACGGTATCTGTATTTTTTCCCTAGGCCATTCTGTTTAAGCGTTTGGAGCAGCAGAATTGCGAAAAATTTTTTGCCTCCTCAACCATTTCTTGGCTTCAAACTCCCATATCTCGCGAACGGATTGACCTAACCCAAAAATTCCTATTGCATCTGAAAGTCGAAACTCGCCCGATTACAACGGTATGTGTATTTTTTCCCTAGGCCATTCTGGTTAAGCGTTTGGAGCAGCAGAATTGCGAAAAATTTTTTGCCTTCTCAACCATTTCTTGGCTTCAAACTCCCATATCTCGCGAACGGATTGACCTAACCCAAAAATTCCTGTAGCGCCTGGAAGTAGAGACTCGCCCGATTACAACGGTATGTGTATTTTTTCCCTAGGCCATTCTGGTTAAGCGTTTGGAGCAGCAGAAGTGCGAAAGATTTGTTGTGTTCTCAACCATTTCTTAGATTCAAACTCCCATATCTCGCGAACGGATTGACCTAACCCAAAAATTCCTGTTGCATCTGAAAGTAGAAACTCGCCCGATTATAACGGCATCTGTATTTTTTCCCTAGGCCATTCTGGTTAAGCGTTTGGAGCAGCAGAATTGCGAAAAATTTTTTGCCTTCTCAACCATTTCTCGGCTTCAAACTCCCTTATCTCGCGAACGGATTGACCTATCCCAAAAATTCCTATTGCATCTGAAAGTAGAAACTCGCCCGATTATAACGGTATCTGTATTTTTTCCCTAGGCCATTCTGTTTAAGCGTTTGGAGCAGCAGAATTGCGAAAAATTTTTTGCCTCCTCAACCATTTCTTGGCTTCAAACTCCCATATCTCGCGAACGGATTGACCTAACCCAAAAATTCCTATTGCATCTGAAAGTCGAAACTCGCCCGATTACAACGGTATGTGTATTTTTTCCCTAGGCCATTCTGGTTAAGCGTTTGGAGCAGCAGAATTGCGAAAAATTTTTTGCCTTCTCAACCATTTCTTGGCTTCAAACTCCCATATCTCGCGAACGGATTGACCTAACCCAAAAATTCCTGTAGCGCCTGGAAGTAGAGACTCGCCCGATTACAACGGTATGTGTATTTTTTCCCTAGGCCATTCTGGTTAAGCGTTTGGAGCAGCAGAATTGCGAAAAATTTTTTGCCTTCTCAACCATTTCTTGGCTTCAAACTCCCATATCTCGCGAACGGATTGACCTAACCCAAAAATTCCTATTGCATCTGAAAGTAGAAACTCGCCCGATTACAACGGTATGTGTATTTTTTCCCTAGGCCATTCTGGTTAAGCGTTTGGAGCAGCAGAAGTGCGAAAGATTTGTTGTGTTCTCAACCATTTCTTAGTTTCAAACTCCCATATCTCGCGAACGGAATGACCTAACCCAAAAATTCCTGTTGCATCTGAAAGTAGAAACTCGCCCGATTATAACGGTATCTGTATTTGTTCCCTAGGCCATTCTGGTTAAGCGTTTGGAGCAGCAGAATTGCGTAAAATTTTTTGCCTTCTCAACCATTTCTTGGCTTCAAACTCCCATATCTCGCGAACGGATTGACCTAACCCAAAAATTCCTGTAGCGTCTGGAAGTAGAGACTCGCCCGATTACAACGGTATGTGTATTTTTTCCCTAGGCCATTCTGGTTAAGCGTTTGGAGCTGCAGAATTGCGAAGAATTTTTTGCCTTCTCAACCATTTCTTGGCTTCAAACTCCCATATCTCGCGAACGGATTGACCTAACCCAAAAATTCCTGTTGCATCTGAAAGTAGAAACTCGCCCGATTACAACGGTATGTGTATTTTTTCCCTAGGCCATTCTGGTTAAGCGTTTGGAGCAGCAGAAGTGCGAAAGATCTGTTGTCTTCTCAACCATTTCTTAGCTTCAAACTCCCATATCTCGCGAACGGATTGACCTAACCCAAAAATTCCTGTTGCATCTGAAAGTAGAAACTCGCCCGATTATAACGGTATGTGTATTTTCTCCCTAGGCCATTCTGGTTAAGCGTTTGGAGCTGCAGAATTGCGAAAAATTTTTTGCCTTCTCAACCATTTCTTGGCTTCAAAGTCCCATATCTCGCGAACGGATTGACCTAACTCAAAAATTCCTATTGCATCTGAAAGTAGAAACTCGCCCGATTACAACGGTATGTGTATTTTTTCCCTAGGCCATTTTGTTTAAGCGTTTGGTGCAGCAGAATTGCGAAAAATTTTTTGCCTTCTCAACCATTTCTTGGCTTCAAACTCCCATATCTCGCGAACGGATTGACCTAACTCAAAAATTCCTATTGCATCTGAAAGTAGAAACTCGCCCGATTACCACGGTATGTGTATTTTTTCCCTAGGCCATTCTGGTTAAGCGTTTGGAGCAGCAGAAATGCGAAAAATTTTTTGCCTTCTCAACCATTTCTTGGCTTCAAACTCCCATATCTCGCGAACGGATTGACCCAACCCAAAAATTCCTGTTGCATCTGACAGTAGAAACTCGCCCGATTACAACGGTATGTGTATTTTTTCCCTAGGCCATTCTGGTTAAGCGTTTGGAGCAGCAGAATTGAAAAATATTTTTGCATTCTCAACCATTTCTTGGCTTCAAACTCCCATATCTCGCGAACGGATTGACCTAACCCAAAAATTCCTCTTGCATCTGAAAGTAGAAACTCGCCCGATTACAACGGTATGTGTATTTTTTCCCTAGGCCATTCTGGTTAAGCGTTTGGAGCAGCAGAATTGCGAAAAATTTTTTGCCTTCTCAACCATTTCTTGGCTTCAAACTCCCATATCTCGCGAACGGATTGACTTAACCCAAAAATTCCAATTGCATCTGAAAGTATTATAGAACCTCGCTCGATTACAGCGGTATGTGTATTTTTTCCCTAGGCCATTCTGGTTAAGCGTTTGGAGCAGCAGAATTGCGAAAAATTTTTTGCCTTCTCAACCATTTCTTGGCTTCAAACTCCCATATCTCGCGAACGGATTGACCTAACCCAAAAATTCCTATTGCATCTGAAAGTAGAAACTCGCCCGATTACAACGGTATGTGTATTTTTTCCCTAGGCCATTCTGGTTAAGCGTTTGGCGCAGCAGAAGTGCGAAAAATTTTTTGCCTTCTCAACCGTTTCTTGGCTTCAAACTCCCATATCTCGCGAACGGATTGACCTAACCCAAAAATTCCTGTTGCATCTGAAAGTAGAAACTCGCCCGATTACAACGGTATCTGTATTTTTTCCCTAGGCCATTCTGGTTAAGCGTTTGGAGCAGCAGAATTGAAAAATATTTTTTGCATTCTCAACCATTTCTTGGCTTCAAACTCCCATATCTCGCGAACGGATTGACCTAACCCAAAAATTCCTATTGCATCTGAAAGTCGAAACTCGCCCGATTACAACGGTATGTGTATTTTTTCCCTAGGCCATTCTGGTTAAGCGTTTGGAGCAGCAGAATTGCGAAAGATTTGTTGTCTTCTCAACCATTTCTTAGCTTCAAACTCCCATATCTCGCGAACGGATTGACCTAACCCAAAAATTCCTGTTGCATCTGAAAGTAGAAACTCGCCCGATTATAACGGTATCTGTATTTTTTCCCTAGGCCATTCTGTTTAAGCGTTTGGAGCAGCAGAATTGCGAAAAATTTTATGCCTCCTCAACCATTTCTTGGCTTCAAACTCCCATATCTCGCGAACGGATTGACCTAACCCAAAAATTCCTATTGCATCTGAAAGTAGAAACTCGCCCGATTACAACGGTATGTGTATTTTTTCCCTAGGCCATTCTGGTTAAGCGTTTGGAGCAGCAGAATTGCGAAAAATTTTTTGCCTTCTCAACCATTTCTTGGCTTCAAACTCCCATATCTCGCGAACGGATTGACCTAACCCAAAAATTCCTATTGCATCTGAAAGTAGAAACTCGCCCGATTACCACGGTATGTTTTTTTTTCCCTAGGCCATTCTGGTTAAGCGTTTGGAGCAGCAGAAATGCGAAAAATTTTTTGCCTTCTCAACCATTTCTTGGCTTCAAACTCCCATATCTCGCGAACGGATTGACCTAACCCAAAAATTCCTGTTGCATCTGAAAGTAGAAACTCGCCCGATTACAACGGTATGTGTATTTTTTCCCTAGGCCATTCTGGTTAAGCGTTTGGAGCAGCAGAATTGCGAAAAATTTTTTGCCTTCTCAACCATTTCTTGGCTTCAAACTCCCATATCTCGCGAACGGATTGACCTAACCCAAAAATTCCAATTGCATCTGAAAGTATTATAGAACCTCGCTCGATTACAGCGGTATGTGTATTTTTCCCTAGGCCATTCTGGTTAAGCGTTTGAAGCAGCAGAATTGCGAAAAATTTTTTGCCTTCTCAACCATTTCTTGGCTTCAAACTCCCATATCTCGCGAACGGATTGACCTAACCCAAAAATTCCTGTAGCGTCTGGAAGTAGAGACTCGCCCGATTACAACGGTATGTGTATTTTTTCCCTGGGCCATTCTGGTTAAGCGTTTGGAGCAGCAGAATTGCGAAAAATTTTTTGCCTTCTCAACCATTTCTTGGCTTCAAACTCCCATATCTCGCGAACGGATTGACCTAACCCAAAAATTCCTGTAGCGTCTGGAAGCTGAGACTCGCCCGATTACAACGGTATGTGTATTTTTTCCCTAGGCCATTCTGGTTAAGCGTTTGGAGCAGCAGAAGTGCGAAAGATTTGTTGTCTTCTCAACCATTTCTTAGCTTCAAACTCCCATATCTCGCGAACGGATTGACCTAACCCAAAAATTCCTGTTGCATCTGAAAGTAGAAACTCGCCCGATTATAACGGTATCTGTATTTTTTCCCTAGGCCATTCTGTTTAAGCGTTTGGAGCAGCAGAATTGGGAAAATTTTTTGCCTCCTCAACCATTTCTTGGCTTCAAACTCCCATATCTCGCGAACGGATTGACCTAACCCAAAAATTCCTATTGCATCTGAAAGTAGAAACTCGCCCGATTACAACGGTATGTGTATTTTTTCCCTAGGCCATTCTGGTTAAGCGTTTGGAGGAGCAGAATTGCGAAAAATTTTTTGCCTTCTCAACCATTTCTTGGCTTCAAACTCCCATATCTCGCGAACGGATTGACCTAACCCAAAAATTCCTGTTGCATCTGAAAGTAGAAACTCGCCCGATTACAACGGTATGTGTATTTTTCCCTAGGCCATTCTGGTTATGCGTTTGGAGCAGCAGAATTGCGAAAAATTTTTTGCCTTCTCAACCATTTCTTGGCATCAAACTCCCATATCTCGCGAACGGATTGACCTAACCCAAAAATTCCAATTGCATCTGAAAGTATTATAGAACCTCGCTCGATTACAGCGGTATGTGTATTTTTTCCCTAGGCCATTCTGGTTAAGCGTTTGGAGCAGCAGAATTGCGAAAAATTTTTTGCCTTCTCAACCATTTCTTGGCTTCAAACTCCCATATCTCGCGAACGGATTGACCTAACCCAAAAATTCCAATTGCATCTGAAAGTATTATAGAACCTCGCTCGATTACAGCGGTATGTGTATTTTTTCCCTAGGCCATTCTGGTTAAGCGTTTGGAGCAGCAGAATTGCGAAAAATTTTTTGCCTTCTCAACCATTTCTTGGCTTCAAACTCCCATATCTCGCGAACGGATTGACCTAACCCAAAAATTCCTGTAGCGTCTGGAAGTAGAGACTCGCCCGATTACAACGGTATGTGTATTTTTTCCCTAGGCCATTCTGGTTAAGCGTTTGGAGCAGCAGAATTGCGAAAAATTTTTTGCCTTCTCAACCATTCCTTGGCTTCAAACTCCCATATCTCGCGAACGGATTGACCTAACCCAAAAATTCCTGTAGCGTCTGGAAGTTGAGACTCGCCCGATTACAACGGTATGTGTATTTTTTCCCTAGGCCATTCTGGTTAAGCGTTTGGAGCAGCAGAAGTGCGAAAGATTTGTTGTCTTCTCAACCATTTCTTAGCTTCAAACTCCCATATCTCGCGAACGGATTGACCTAACCCAAAAATTCCTGTTGCATCTGAAAGTAGAAACTCGCCCGCTTATAACGGTATCTGTATTTTTTCCCTAGGCCATTCTGTTTAAGCGTTTGGAGCAGCAGAATTGCGAAAAATTTTTTGCCTTCTCAACCATTTCTTAGCTTCAAACTCCCATATCTCGCGAACGGATTGACCTAACCCAAAAATTCCTGTTGCATCTGAAAGTAGAAACTCGCCCGCTTATAACGGTATCTGTATTTTTTCCCTAGGCCATTCTGTTTAAGCGTTTGGAGCAGCAGAATTGCGAAAAATTTTTTGCCTCCTCAACCATTTCTTGGCTTCAAACTCCCATATCTCGCGAACGGATTGACCTAACTCAAAAATTCCTATTGCATCTGAAAGTAGAAACTCGCCCGATTACAACGGTATGTGTATTTTTTCCCTAGGCCATTTTGTTTAAGCGTTTGGTGCAGCAGAATTGCGAAAAATTTTTTGCCTTCTCAACCATTTCTTGGCTTCAAACTCCCATATCTCGCGAACGGATTGACCTAACTCAAAAATTCCTATTGCATCTGAAAGTAGAAACTCGCCCGATTACCACGGTATGTGTATTTTTTCCCTAGGCCATTCTGGTTAAGCGTTTGGAGCAGCAGAAATGCGAAAAATTTTTTGCCTTCTCAACCATTTCTTGGCTTCAAACTCCCATATCTCGCGAACGGATTGACCCAACCCAAAAATTCCTGTTGCATCTGACAGTAGAAACTCGCCCGATTACAACGGTATGTGTATTTTTTCCCTAGGCCATTCTGGTTAAGCGTTTGGAGCAGCAGAATTGAAAAATATTTTTGCATTCTCAACCATTTCTTGGCTTCAAACTCCCATATCTCGCGAACGGATTGACCTAACCCAAAAATTCCTGTTGCATCTGAAAGTAGAAACTCGCCCGATTACAACGGTATGTGTATTTTTTCCCTAGGCCATTCTGGTTAAGCGTTTGGAGCAGCAGAATTGCGAAAAATTTTTTGCCTTCTCAACCATTTCTTGGCTTCAAACTCCCATATCTCGCGAACGGATTGACCTAACCCAAAAATTCCAATTGCATCTGAAAGTATTATAGAACCTCGCTCGATTACAGCGGTATGTGTATTTTTCCCTAGGCCATTCTGGTTAAGCGTTTGAAGCAGCAGAATTGCGAAAAATTTTTTGCCTTCTCAACCATTTCTTGGCTTCAAACTCCCATATCTCGCGAACGGATTGACCTAACCCAAAAATTCCTGTAGCGTCTGGAAGTAGAGACTCGCCCGATTACAACGGTATGTGTATTTTTTCCCTGGGCCATTCTGGTTAAGCGTTTGGAGCAGCAGAATTGCGAAAAATTTTTTGCCTTCTCAACCATTTCTTGGCTTCAAACTCCCATATCTCGCGAACGGATTGACCTAACCCAAAAATTCCTGTAGCGTCTGGAAGCTGAGACTCGCCCGATTACAACGGTATGTGTATTTTTTCCCTAGGCCATTCTGGTTAAGCGTTTGGAGCAGCAGAAGTGCGAAAGATTTGTTGTCTTCTCAACCATTTCTTAGCTTCAAACTCCCATATCTCGCGAACGGATTGACCTAACCCAAAAATTCCTGTTGCATCTGAAAGTAGAAACTCGCCCGATTATAACGGTATCTGTATTTTTTCCCTAGGCCATTCTGTTTAAGCGTTTGGAGCAGCAGAATTGGGAAAATTTTTTGCCTCCTCAACCATTTCTTGGCTTCAAACTCCCATATCTCGCGAACGGATTGACCTAACCCAAAAATTCCTATTGCATCTGAAAGTAGAAACTCGCCCGATTACAACGGTATGTGTATTTTTTCCCTAGGCCATTCTGGTTAAGCGTTTGGAGGAGCAGAATTGCGAAAAATTTTTTGCCTTCTCAACCATTTCTTGGCTTCAAACTCCCATATCTCGCGAACGGATTGACCTAACCCAAAAATTCCTGTTGCATCTGAAAGTAGAAACTCGCCCGATTACAACGGTATGTGTATTTTTCCCTAGGCCATTCTGGTTATGCGTTTGGAGCAGCAGAATTGCGAAAAATTTTTTGCCTTCTCAACCATTTCTTGGCATCAAACTCCCATATCTCGCGAACGGATTGACCTAACCCAAAAATTCCAATTGCATCTGAAAGTATTATAGAACCTCGCTCGATTACAGCGGTATGTGTATTTTTTCCCTAGGCCATTCTGGTTAAGCGTTTGGAGCAGCAGAATTGCGAAAAATTTTTTGCCTTCTCAACCATTTCTTGGCTTCAAACTCCCATATCTCGCGAACGGATTGACCTAACCCAAAAATTCCAATTGCATCTGAAAGTATTATAGAACCTCGCTCGATTACAGCGGTATGTGTATTTTTTCCCTAGGCCATTCTGGTTAAGCGTTTGGAGCAGCAGAATTGCGAAAAATTTTTTGCCTTCTCAACCATTTCTTGGCTTCAAACTCCCATATCTCGCGAACGGATTGACCTAACCCAAAAATTCCTGTAGCGTCTGGAAGTAGAGACTCGCCCGATTACAACGGTATGTGTATTTTTTCCCTAGGCCATTCTGGTTAAGCGTTTGGAGCAGCAGAATTGCGAAAAATTTTTTGCCTTCTCAACCATTCCTTGGCTTCAAACTCCCATATCTCGCGAACGGATTGACCTAACCCAAAAATTCCTGTAGCGTCTGGAAGTTGAGACTCGCCCGATTACAACGGTATGTGTATTTTTTCCCTAGGCCATTCTGGTTAAGCGTTTGGAGCAGCAGAAGTGCGAAAGATTTGTTGTCTTCTCAACCATTTCTTAGCTTCAAACTCCCATATCTCGCGAACGGATTGACCTAACCCAAAAATTCCTGTTGCATCTGAAAGTAGAAACTCGCCCGCTTATAACGGTATCTGTATTTTTTCCCTAGGCCATTCTGTTTAAGCGTTTGGAGCAGCAGAATTGCGAAAAATTTTTTGCCTTCTCAACCATTTCTTAGCTTCAAACTCCCATATCTCGCGAACGGATTGACCTAACCCAAAAATTCCTGTTGCATCTGAAAGTAGAAACTCGCCCGCTTATAACGGTATCTGTATTTTTTCCCTAGGCCATTCTGTTTAAGCGTTTGGAGCAGCAGAATTGCGAAAAATTTTTTGCCTCCTCAACCATTTCTTGGCTTCAAACTCCCATATCTCGCGAACGGATTGACCTAACTCAAAAATTCCTATTGCATCTGAAAGTAGAAACTCGCCCGATTACAACGGTATGTGTATTTTTTCCCTAGGCCATTTTGTTTAAGCGTTTGGTGCAGCAGAATTGCGAAAAATTTTTTGCCTTCTCAACCATTTCTTGGCTTCAAACTCCCATATCTCGCGAACGGATTGACCTAACTCAAAAATTCCTATTGCATCTGAAAGTAGAAACTCGCCCGATTACCACGGTATGTGTATTTTTTCCCTAGGCCATTCTGGTTAAGCGTTTGGAGCAGCAGAAATGCGAAAAATTTTTTGCCTTCTCAACCATTTCTTGGCTTCAAACTCCCATATCTCGCGAACGGATTGACCCAACCCAAAAATTCCTGTTGCATCTGACAGTAGAAACTCGCCCGATTACAACGGTATGTGTATTTTTTCCCTAGGCCATTCTGGTTAAGCGTTTGGAGCAGCAGAATTGAAAAATATTTTTGCATTCTCAACCATTTCTTGGCTTCAAACTCCCATATCTCGCGAACGGATTGACCTAACCCAAAAATTCCTCTTGCATCTGAAAGTAGAAACTCGCCCGATTACAACGGTATGTGTATTTTTTCCCTAGGCCATTCTGGTTAAGCGTTTGGAGCAGCAGAATTGCGAAAAATTTTTTGCCTTCTCAACCATTTCTTGGCTTCAAACTCCCATATCTCGCGAACGGATTGACTTAACCCAAAAATTCCAATTGCATCTGAAAGTATTATAGAACCTCGCTCGATTACAGCGGTATGTGTATTTTTTCCCTAGGCCATTCTGGTTAAGCGTTTGGAGCAGCAGAATTGCGAAAAATTTTTTGCCTTCTCAACCATTTCTTGGCTTCAAACTCCCATATCTCGCGAACGGATTGACCTAACCCAAAAATTCCTATTGCATCTGAAAGTAGAAACTCGCCCGATTACAACGGTATGTGTATTTTTTCCCTAGGCCATTCTGGTTAAGCGTTTGGCGCAGCAGAAGTGCGAAAAATTTTTTGCCTTCTCAACCATTTCTTGGCTTCAAACTCCCATATCTCGCGAACGGATTGACCTAACCCAAAAATTCCTGTTGCATCTGAAAGTAGAAACTCGCCCGATTACAACGGTATCTGTATTTTTTCCCTAGGCCATTCTGGTTAAGCGTTTGGAGCAGCAGAATTGAAAAATATTTTTTGCATTCTCAACCATTTCTTGGCTTCAAACTCCCATATCTCGCGAACGGATTGACCTAACCCAAAAATTCCTATTGCATCTGAAAGTCGAAACTCGCCCGATTACAACGGTATGTGTATTTTTTCCCTAGGCCATTCTGGTTAAGCGTTTGGAGCAGCAGAATTGCGAAAGATTTGTTGTCTTCTCAACCATTTCTTAGCTTCAAACTCCCATATCTCGCGAACGGATTGACCTAACCCAAAAATTCCTGTTGCATCTGAAAGTAGAAACTCGCCCGATTATAACGGTATCTGTATTTTTTCCCTAGGCCATTCTGTTTAAGCGTTTGGAGCAGCAGAATTGCGAAAAATTTTTTGCCTCCTCAACCATTTCTTGGCTTCAAACACCCATATCTCGCGAACGGATTGACCTAACCCAAAAATTCCTATTGCATCTGAAAGTAGAAACTCGCCCGATTACAACGGTATGTGTATTTTTTCCCTAGGCCATTCTGGTTAAGCGTTTGGAGCAGCAGAATTGCGAAAAATTTTTTGCCTTCTCAACCATTTCTTGGCTTCAAACTCCCATATCTCGCGAACGGATTGACCTAACCCAAAAATTCCTATTGCATCTGAAAGTAGAAACTCGCCCGATTACCACGGTATGTTTTTTTTTCCCTAGGCCATTCTGGTTAAGCGTTTGGAGCAGCAGAAATGCGAAAAATTTTTTGCCTTCTCAACCATTTCTTGGCTTCAAACTCCCATATCTCGCGAACGGATTGACCTAACCCAAAAATTCCTGTTGCATCTGAAAGTAGAAACTCGCCCGATTACAACGGTATGTGTATTTTTTCCCTAGGCCATTCTGGTTAAGCGTTTGGAGCAGCAGAATTGCGAAAAATTTTTTGCCTTCTCAACCATTTCTTGGCTTCAAACTCCCATATCTCGCGAACGGATTGACCTAACCCAAAAATTCCAATTGCATCTGAAAGTATTATAGAACCTCGCTCGATTACAGCGGTATGTGTATTTTTCCCTAGGCCATTCTGGTTAAGCGTTTGAAGCAGCAGAATTGCGAAAAATTTTTTGCCTTCTCAACCATTTCTTGGCTTCAAACTCCCATATCTCGCGAACGGATTGACCTAACCCAAAAATTCCTGTAGCGTCTGGAAGTAGAGACTCGCCCGATTACAACGGTATGTGTATTTTTTCCCTGGGCCATTCTGGTTAAGCGTTTGGAGCAGCAGAATTGCGAAAAATTTTTTGCCTTCTCAACCATTTCTTGGCTTCAAACTCCCATATCTCGCGAACGGATTGACCTAACCCAAAAATTCCTGTAGCGTCTGGAAGCTGAGACTCGCCCGATTACAACGGTATGTGTATTTTTTCCCTAGGCCATTCTGGTTAAGCGTTTGGAGCAGCAGAAGTGCGAAAGATTTGTTGTCTTCTCAACCATTTCTTAGCTTCAAACTCCCATATCTCGCGAACGGATTGACCTAACCCAAAAATTCCTGTTGCATCTGAAAGTAGAAACTCGCCCGATTATAACGGTATCTGTATTTTTTCCCTAGGCCATTCTGTTTAAGCGTTTGGAGCAGCAGAATTGGGAAAATTTTTTGCCTCCTCAACCATTTCTTGGCTTCAAACTCCCATATCTCGCGAACGGATTGACCTAACCCAAAAATTCCTATTGCATCTGAAAGTAGAAACTCGCCCGATTACAACGGTATGTGTGTTTTTTCCCTAGGCCATTCTGGTTAAGCGTTTGGAGGAGCAGAATTGCGAAAAATTTTTTGCCTTCTCAACCATTTCTTGGCTTCAAACTCCCATATCTCGCGAACGGATTGACCTAACCCAAAAATTCCTGTTGCATCTGAAAGTAGAAACTCGCCCGATTACAACGGTATGTGTATTTTTCCCTAGGCCATTCTGGTTATGCGTTTGGAGCAGCAGAATTGCGAAAAATTTTTTGCCTTCTCAACCATTTCTTGGCATCAAACTCCCATATCTCGCGAACGGATTGACCTAACCCAAAAATTCCAATTGCATCTGAAAGTATTATAGAACCTCGCTCGATTACAGCGGTATGTGTATTTTTTCCCTAGGCCATTCTGGTTAAGCGTTTGGAGAAGCAGAATTGCGAAAAATTTTTTGCCTTCTCAACCATTTCTTGGCTTCAAACTCCCATATCTCGCGAACGGATTGACCTAACCCAAAAATTCCAATTGCATCTGAAAGTATTATAGAACCTCGCTCGATTACAGCGGTATGTGTATTTTTTCCCTAGGCCATTCTGGTTAAGCGTTTGGAGCAGCAGAATTGCGAAAAATTTTTTGCCTTCTCAACCATTTCTTGGCTTCAAACTCCCATATCTCGCGAACGGATTGACCTAACCCAAAAATTCCTGTAGCGTCTGGAAGTAGAGACTCGCCCGATTACAACGGTATGTGTATTTTTTCCCTAGGCCATTCTGGTTAAGCGTTTGGAGCAGCAGAATTGCGAAAAATTTTTTGCCTTCTCAACCATTCCTTGGCTTCAAACTCCCATATCTCGCGAACGGATTGACCTAACCCAAAAATTCCTGTAGCGTCTGGAAGTTGAGACTCGCCCGATTACAACGGTATGTGTATTTTTTCCCTAGGCCATTCTGGTTAAGCGTTTGGAGCAGCAGAAGTGCGAAAGATTTGTTGTCTTCTCAACCATTTCTTAGCTTCAAACTCCCATATCTCGCGAACGGATTGACCTAACCCAAAAATTCCTGTTGCATCTGAAAGTAGAAACTCGCCCGCTTATAACGGTATCTGTATTTTTTCCCTAGGCCATTCTGTTTAAGCGTTTGGAGCAGCAGAATTGCGAAAAATTTTTTGCCTTCTCAACCATTTCTTAGCTTCAAACTCCCATATCTCGCGAACGGATTGACCTAACCCAAAAATTCCTGTTGCATCTGAAAGTAGAAACTCGCCCGCTTATAACGGTATCTGTATTTTTTCCCTAGGCCATTCTGTTTAAGCGTTTGGAGCAGCAGAATTGCGAAAAATTTTTTGCCTCCTCAACCATTTCTTGGCTTCAAACTCCCATATCTCGCGAACGGATTGACCTAACCCAAAAATTCCTATTGCATCTGAAAGTAGAAACTCGCCCGATTACAACGGTATGTGTATTTTTTCCCTAGGCCATTCTGGTTAAGCGTTTGGAGCAGCAGAATTGCGAAAAATTTTTTGCCTTCTCAACCATTTCTTGGCTTCAAACTCCCATACCTCGCGAACGGATTGACCTAACCCAAAAATTCCTATTGCATCTGAAAGTAGAAACTCGCCCGATTACAACGGTATGTGTATTTTTTCCCTAGGCCATTCTGATTAAGCGTTTGGAGCAGCAGAATTGCGAAAAATTTTTTGCCTTCTCAACCATTTCTTGGCTTCAAACTCCCATATCTCGCGAACGGATTGACCTAACCCAAAAATTCCGATTGCATCTGAAAGTAGAACCTCGCCCGATTACAGCGGTATGTGTATTTTTTCCCTAGGCCATTCTGGTTAAGCGTTTGGAGCAGCAGAATTGCGAAAAATTTTTTGCCTTCTCAACCATTTCTTGGCTTCAAACTCCCATATCTCGCGAACGGATTGACCTAACCCAAAAATTCCTGTAGCGTCTGGAAGTGGAGACTCGCCCGATTACAACGGTATGTGTATTTTTTCCCTAGGCCATTCTGGTTAAGCGTTTGGAGTAGCAGAAGTGCGAAAGATTTGTTGTCTTCTCAACCATTTCTTAGCTTCAAACTCCCATATCTCGCGAACGGATTGACCTAACCCAAAAATTCCTGTTGCATCTGAAAATAGAAACTCGCCCGATTATAACGGTATCTGTATTTTTTCCCTAGGCCATTCTGTTTAAACGTTTGGAGCAGCAGAATTGCGAAAAATTTTTTGCCTCCTCAACCATTTCTTGGCTTCAAACTCCCATATCTCGCGAACGGATTGACCTAACCCAAAAATTCCTATTGCATCTGAAAGTAGAAACTCGCCCGATTACAACGGTATGTGTATTTTTTCCCTAGTCCATTCTGGTTAAGCGTTTGGAGCTGCAGAATTGCGAAAAATTTTTTGCCTTCTCAACCATTTCTTAGCTTCAAACTCCCATATCTCGCGAACGGATTGACCTAACCCAAAAATTCCTATTGCATCTGAAAGTAGAGACTCGCGCGATTACAACGGTATGTGTATTTTTTCCCTAGGCCATTCTGGTTAAGCGTTTGGAGCAGCAGAATTGCGAAAAATTTTTTGCCTTCTCAACCATTTCTTGGCTTCAAACTCCCATATCTCGCGAACGGATTGACCTAACCCAAAAATTCCTATTGCATCTGAAAGTAGAGACTCGCGCGATTACAACGGTATGTGTATTTTTTCCCTAGGCCATTCTGGTTAAGCGTTTGGAGCAGCAGAATTGCGAAAGATTTGTTGTCTTCTCAACCATTTCTTAGCTTCAAACTCCCATATCTCGCGAACGGATTGACCTAACCCAAAAATTCCTGTTGCATCTGAAAGTAGAAACTCGCGCGATTACAACGGTATCTGTATTTTTTCCCTAGGCCATTCTGTTTAAGCGTTTGGAGCAGCAGAATTGCGAAAAATTTTTTGCCTTCTCAACCATTTCTTGGCTTCAAACTCCCATATCTCGCGAACGGATTGACCTAACCCAAAAATTCCTATTGCATCTGAAGGTAGAAACTCGCCCAATTACAAGGGTATGTGTATTTTTTCCCTAGGCCATTCTGGTTAAGCGTTTGGAGCAGCAGAATTGCGAAAAATTTTTTGCCTTCTCAACCATTTCTTGGCTTCAAACTCCCATATCTCGCGAACGGATTGACCTAACCCAAAAATTTCTATTGCATCTGAAAGTAGAACCTCGCCCGATTACAGCGGTATGTGTATTTTTTCCCTAGGCCATTCTGGTTAAGCGTTTGGAGCAGCAGAAGTGCGAAAGATTTGTTGTCTTCTCAACCATTTCTTAGCTTCAAACTCCAATATCTCGCGAACGGATTGACCTAACCCAAAAATTCCTGTTGCATCTGAAAGTAGAAACTCGCCCGATTATAACGGTATCTGTATTTTTTCCCTAGGCCATTCTGTTTAAGCGTTTGCAGCAGCAGAATTGCGAAAAATTTTTTTCGTTCTCAACCATTTCTTGGATTCAAACTCCCATATCTCGCGAGCGGATTGACCTAACCCAAAAATTCCTGTTCCATCTGAAAGTAGAAACTCGCCCGATTACAACGGTATGTGTATTTTTTCCCTAGGCCATTCTGGTTAAGCGTTTGGAGCAGCAGAAGTGCGAAAGATTTGTTGTCTTCTCAACCATTTCTTAGCTTCAAACTCCCATATCTCGCGAACGGATTGACCTAACCCAAAAATTCCTGTTGCATCTGAAAGTAGAAACTCGCCCGATTACAACGGTATCTGTATTTTTTCCCTAGGCCATTCTGTTTAAGCGATTGGAGCAGCAGAATTGCGAAAAATTTTTTGCCTTCTCAACCATTTCTTGGCTTCAAACTCCCATATCTCGCGAACGGATTGACCTAACCCAAAAATTCCTATTGCATCTGAAGGTAGAAACTCGCCCGATTACAAGGGTATGTGTAATTTTTCCCTAGGCCATTCTGGTTAAGCGTTTGGAGCAGCAGAATTGCGAAAAATTTTTTGCCTTCTCAACCATTTCTTGGCTTCAAACTCCCATATCTCGCGAACGCATTAACCTAACCCAAAAATTCCTATTGCATCTGAAAGTAGAAACTGGCCCGATTACAACGGTATGTGAATTTTTTCCCTAGGCCATTCTGGTTAAGCGTTTGGAGCAGCAGAATTGCGAAAAATTTGTTGCCTTCTCAACCATTTCTTGGCTTCAAACTCCCATATCTCGCGAACGGATTGACCTAACCCAAAAATTCCTATTGCATCTGAAAGTCGAAACTCGCCAGATTACAACGGTATGTGCATTTTTTCCCTAGGCCATTCTGGTTAAGCGTTTGGAGCAGCAGAAGTGCGAAAGATTTGTTGTCTTCTCAACCATTTCTTAGCTTCAAACTCCCATATCTCGCGAACGGATTGACCTAACCCAAAAATTCCTGTTGCATCTGAAAGTAGAAACTCGCCCGATTACAACGGTATGTGTATTTTTTCCCTAGGCCATTCTGGTTAAGCGTTTGGAGCAGCAGAATTGCGAAAAATTTTTTGCCTTCTCAACCATTTCTTGGCTTCAAACTCCCATATCTCGCGTACGGATTGACCTAACCCAAAAATTCCTATTGCATCTGAAAGTAGAAACTCGCCCGATTACAACGGTATGTTTTTTTTCCCTAGGCCATTCTGGTTAAGCGTTTGGAGCAGCAGAAATGCGAAAAATTTTTTGCCTTCTCAACCATTTCTTGGATTCAAACTCCCATATCTCGCGAGCGGATTGACCTAACCCAAAAATTCCTGTTGCATCTGAAAGTAGAAACTCGCCCGATTACAACGGTATGTGTATTTTTTCCCTAGGCCATTCTGGTTAAGCGTTTGGAGCAGCAGAATTGCGAAAAATTTTTTGCATTCTCAACCATTTCTTGGCTTCAAACTCCCATATCTCGCGAACGGATTGACCTAACCCAAAAATTCCTATTGCATCTGAAAGTAGAAACTCGCCCGATTACAACGGTATGTGTATTTTTTCCCTAGGCCATTCTGGTTAAGCGTTTGGAGCAGCAGAATTGCGAAAAATTTGTTGCCTTCTCAACCATTTCTTGGCTTCAAACTCCCATATCTCGCGAACGGATTGACCTAACCCAAAAATTCCTATTGCATCTGAAAGTCGAAACTCGCCCGATTACAACGGTATGTTTATTTTTCCCCTAGGCCATTCTGGTTAAGCGTTTGGAGCAGCAGATGTGCGAAAGATTTGTTGTCTTCTCAACCATTTCTTAGCTTCAAACTCCCATATCTCGCGAACGGATTGACCTAACCCAAAAATTCCTATTGCATCTGAAAGTAGAAACTCGCCCGATTATAACGGTATCTGTATTTTTTCCCTAGGCCATTCTGTTTAAGCGTTTGGAGCAGCAGAATTGCGAAAAATTTTTTGCCTCCTCAACCATTTCTTGGCTTCAAACTCCCATATCTCGCGCACGGATTGACCTAACCCAAAAATTCCAAGTGCATCTGAAAGTAGAAACTCGCCCGATTACAAGGGTATGTGTATTTTTTCCCTAGGCCATTCTGGTTAAGCGTTTGGAGCAGCAGAAGTGCGAAAGATTTGTTGTCTTCTCAACCATTTCTTAGCTTCAAACTCCCATATCTCGCGAACGGATTGACCTAACCCAAAAATTCCTGTTGCATCTGAAAGTAGAAACTCGCCCGATTATAACGGTATCTGTATTTTTTCCCTAGGCCATTCTGTTTAAGCGTTTGCAGCAGCAGAATTGCGAAAAATTTTTTGCCTCCTCAACCATTTCTTGGCTTCAAACTCCCATATCTCGCGAACGGATTGACCTAACCCAAAAATTCCTAGTGCATCTGAAAGTAGAAACTCGCCCGATTACAACGGTATGTGTATTTTTTCCCTAGGCCATTCTGGTTAAGCGTTTGGAGCAGCAGAAGTGCGAAAGATTTGTTGTCTTCTCAACCATTTCTTAGCTTCAAACTCCCATATCTCGCGAACGGATTGACCTAACCCAAAAATTCCTGTTGCATCTGAAAGTAGAAACTCGCCCGATTACAACGGTATCTGTATTTTTTCCCTAGGCCATTCTGTTTAAGCCTTTGGAGCCGCAGAATTGCGAAAAATTTTTTGCCTTCTCAACCATTTCTTGGCTTCAAACTCCCATATCTCGCGAACGGATTGACCTAACCCAAAAATTCCTATTGCATCTGAAAGTAGAAACTGGCCCGATTACAACGGTATGTTTATTTTTTCCCTAGGCCACTCTGGTTAAGCGTTTGGAGCAGCAGAATTGCGAAAAATTTTTTGCCTTCTCAACCATTTCTTAGCTTCAAACTCCCATATCTCGCGAACGGAATGACCTAACCCAAAAATTCCTGTTGCATCTGAAAGTAGAAACTCGCCCGATTACAACGGTATCTGTATTTTTTCCCTAGGCCATTCTGTTTAAGCGTTTGGAGCCGCAGAATTGCGAAAAATTTTTGGCCTTCTCAACCATTTCTTGGCTTCAAACTCCCATATCTCGCGAACGGATTGACCTAACCCAAAAATTCCTATTGCATCTGAAAGTCGAAACTCGCCCGATTACAACGGTATGTGTATTTTTCCCCTAGGCCATTCTGGTTAAGCGTTTGGAGCAGCAGAAGTGCGAAAGATTTGTTGTCTTCTCAACCATTTCTTAGCTTCAAACTCCCATATCTCGCGAACGGATTGACCTAACCCAAAAATTCCTGTTGCATCTGAAAGTAGAAACTCGCCCGATTATAACGGTATCTGTATTTTTTCCCTGGGCCATTCTGTTTAAGCGTTTGGAGCAGCAGAATTGCGAAAAATTTTTTGCCTCCTCAACCATTTCTTGGCTTCAAACTCCCATATCTCGCGAACGGATTGACCTAACCCAAAAATTCCTAGTGCATCTGAAAGTAGAAACTCGCCCGATTACAACGGTATGTGTATTTTTTCCCTAGGCCTTTCTGGTTAAGCGTTTGGAGCAGCAGAATTGCGAAAAATTTTTTGCCTTCTCAACCATTTCTTGGCTTCAAACTCCCATATCTCGCGAACGGATTGACCTAACCCAAAAATTCCTATTGCATCTGAAAGTAGAAACTCGCCCGATTACAACGGTATGTTTTTTTTCCCTAGGCCATTCTGGTTAAGCGTTTGGAGCAGCAGAAATGCGACAAATTTTTTTCCTTCTCAACCATTTCTTGGATTCAAACTCCCATATCTCGCGAGCGGATTGACCTAACCCAAAAATTCCTGTTGCATCTGAAAGTAGAAACTCGCCCGATTACAACGGTATGTGTATTTTTTCCCTAGGCCATTCTGGTTAAGCGTTTGGAGCAGCAGAATTGCGAAAAATTTTTTGCATTCTCAACCATTTCTTGGCTTCAAACTCCCATATCTCGCGAACGGATTGACCTAACCCAAAAATTCCTGTTGCATCTGAAAGTAGAAACTCGCCCGATTACAACGGTATCTGTATTTTTTCCCTAGGCCATTCTGTTTAAGCGTTTGGAGCAGCAGAATTGCGAAAAATTTTTTGCCTTCTCAACCATTTCTTGGCTTCAAACTCCCATATCTCGCGAACGGATTGACCTAACCCAAAAATTCCTATTGCATCTGAAGGTAGAAACTCGCCCGATTACAAGAGTATGTGTATTTTTTCCCTAGGCCATTCTGGTTAAGCGTTTGGAGCAGCAGAATTGCGAAAAATTTTTTGCCTTCTCAACCATTTCTCGGTTTCAAACTCCCATATCTCGCGAACGGATTGACCTAACCCAAAAATTCCTATTGCATCTGAAAGTAGAACCTCGCCCGATTACAGCGGTATGTGTATTTTTTCCCTAGGCCATTCTGGTTAAGCGTTTGGAGCAGCAGAATTGCGAAAAATTTTTTGCCTTCTCAAACATTTCTTGGCTTCAAACTCCCATATCTCGCGAACGCATTAACCTAACCCAAAAATTCCTATTGCATCTGAAAGTAGAAACTGGCCCGATTACAACGGTATGTGAATTTTTTCCCTAGGCCATTCTGGTTAAGCGTTTGGAGCAGCAGAATTGCGAAAAATTTGTTGCCTCCTCAACCATTTCTTGGCTTCAAACTCCCATATCTCGCGAACGGATTGACCTAACCCAAAAATTCCTATTGCATCTGAAAGTCGAAACTCGCCCGATTACAACGGTATGTGTATTTTTTCCCTAGGCCATTCTGGTTAAGCGTTTGGAGCAGCAGAAGTGCGAAAGATTTGTTGTCTTCTCAACCATTTCTTAGCTTCAAACTCCCATATCTCGCGAACGGATTGACCTAACCCAAAAATTCCTGTTGCATCTGAAAGTAGAAACTCGCCCGATTACAACGGTATCTGTATTTTTTCCCTAGGCCATTCTGTTTAAGCGTTTGGAGCAGCAGAATTGCGAAAAATTTTTTGCCTTCTCAACCATTTCTTGGCTTCAAACTCCCATATCTCGCGAACGGATTGACCTAACCCAAAAATTCCTATTGCATCTGAAGGTAGAAACTCGCCCGATTACAAGAGTATGTGTATTTTTTCCCTAGGCCATTCTGGTTAAGCGTTTGGAGCAGCAGAATTGCGAAAAATTTTTTGCCTTCTCAACCATTTCTCGGTTTCAAACTCCCATATCTCGCGAACGGATTGACCTAACCCAAAAATTCCTATTGCATCTGAAAGTAGAACCTCGCCCGATTACAGCGGTATGTGTATTTTTTCCCTAGGCCATTCTGGTTAAGCGTTTGGAGCAGCAGAATTGCGAAAAATTTTTTGCCTTCTCAAACATTTCTTGGCTTCAAACTCCCATATCTCGCGAACGCATTAACCTAACCCAAAAATTCCTATTGCATCTGAAAGTAGAAACTGGCCCGATTACAACGGTATGTGAATTTTTTCCCTAGGCCATTCTGGTTAAGCGTTTGGAGCAGCAGAATTGCGAAAAATTTGTTGCCTCCTCAACCATTTCTTGGCTTCAAACTCCCATATCTCGCGAACGGATTGACCTAACCCAAAAATTCCTATTGCATCTGAAAGTCGAAACTCGCCCGATTACAACGGTATGTGTATTTTTTCCCTAGGCCATTCTGGTTAAGCGTTTGGAGCAGCAGAAGTGCGAAAGATTTGTTGTCTTCTCAACCATTTCTTAGCTTCAAACTCCCATATCTCGCGAACGGATTGACCTAACCCAAAAATTCCTGTTGCATCTGAAAGTAGAAACTCGCCCGATTACAACGGTATGTTTATTTTTTCCCTAGGCCACTCTGGTTAAGCGTTTGGAGCAGCAGAATTGCGAAAAATTTTTTGCCTTCTCAACCATTTCTTAGCTTCAAACTCCCATATCTCGCGAACGGATTGACCTAACCCAAAAATTCCTGTTGCATCTGAAAGTAGAAACTCGCCCGATTACAACGGTATCTGTATTTTTTCCCTAGGCCATTCTGTTTAAGCGTTTGGAGCCGCAGAATTGCGAAAAATTTTTGGCCTTCTCAACCATTTCTTGGCTTCAAACTCCCATATCTCGCGAACGGATTGACCTAACCCAAAAATTCCTATTGCATCTGAAAGTCGAAACTCGCCCGATTACAACGGTATGTGTATTTTTCCCCTAGGCCATTCTGGTTAAGCGTTTGGAGCAGCAGAAGTGCGAAAGATTTGTTGTCTTCTCAACCATTTCTTAGCTTCAAACTCCCATATCTCGCGAACGGATTGACCTAACCCAAAAATTCCTGTTGCATCTGAAAGTAGAAACTCGCCCGATTATAACGGTATCTGTATTTTTTCCCTAGGCCATTCTGTTTAAGCGTTTGGAGCAGCAGAATTGCGAAAAATTTTTTGCCTTCTCAACCATTTCTTGGCTTCAAACTCCCATATCTCGCGAACGGATTGACCTAACCCAAAAATTCCTATTGCATCTGAAAGTAGAAACTCGCCCGATTACAACGGTATGTTTTTTTTCCCTAGGCCATTCTGGTTAAGCGTTTGGAGCAGCAGAAATGCGACAAATTTTTTTCCTTCTCAACCATTTCTTGGATTCAAACTCCCATATCTCGCGAGCGGATTGACCTAACCCAAAAATTCCTGTTGCATCTGAAAGTAGAAACTCGCCCGATTACAACGGTATGTGTATTTTTTCCCTAGGCCATTCTGGTTAAGCGTTTGGAGCAGCAGAATTGCGAAAAATTTTTTGCATTCTCAACCATTTCTTGGCTTCAAACTCCCATATCTCGCGAACGGATTGACCTAACCCAAAAATTCCTGTTGCATCTGAAAGTAGAAACTCGCCCGATTACAACGGTATCTGTATTTTTTCCCTAGGCCATTCTGTTTAAGCGTTTGGAGCAGCAGAATTGCGAAAAATTTTTTGCCTTCTCAACCATTTCTTGGCTTCAAACTCCCATATCTCGCGAACGGATTGACCTAACCCAAAAATTCCTATTGCATCTGAAGGTAGAAACTCGCCCGATTACAAGGGTATGTGTATTTTTTCCCTAGGCCATTCTGGTTAAGCGTTTGGAGCAGCAGAATTGCGAAAAATTTTTTGCCTTCTCAACCATTTCTTGGTTTCAAACTCCCATATCTCGCGAACGGATTGACCTAACCCAAAAATTCCTGTTGCATCTGAAAGTAGAAACTCGCCCGATTACAACGGTATCTGTATTTTTTCCCTAGGCCATTCTGTTTAAGCGTTTGGAGCAGCAGAATTGCGAAAAATTTTTTGCCTTCTCAACCATTTCTTGGCTTCAAACTCCCATATCTCGCGAACGGATTGACCTAACCCAAAAATTCCTATTGCATCTGAAGGTAGAAACTCGCCCGATTACAAGGGTATGTGTATTTTTTCCCTAGGCCATTCTGGTTAAGCGTTTGGAGCAGCAGAATTGCGAAAAATTTTTTGCCTTCTCAACCATTTCTTGGTTTCAAACTCCCATATCTCGCGAACGGATTGACCTAACCCAAAAATTCCTATTGCATCTGAAAGTAGAACCTCGCCCGATTACAGCGGTATGTGTATTTTTTCCCTAGGCCATTCTGGTTAAGCGTTTGGAGCAGCAGAATTGCGAAAGATTTGTTGTCTTCTCAACCATTTCTTAGCTTCAAACTCCCATATCTCGCGAACGGATTGACCTAACCCAAAAATTCCTGTTGCATCTGAAAGTAGAAACTCGCCCGATTACAACGGTATGTGTATTTTTTCCCTAGGCCATTCTGGTTAAGCGTTTGGAGCAGCAGAATTGCGAAAAATTTTTTGCATTCTCAACCATTTCTTGGCTTCAAACTCCCATATCTCGCGAACGGATTGACCTAACCCAAAAATTCCTATTGCATCTGAAAGTAGAAACTCGCCCGATTACAACGGTATGTGTATTTTTTCCCTAGGCCATTCTGGTTAAGCGTTTGGAGCAGCAGAATTGCGAAAAATTTGTTGCCTTCTCAACCATTTCTTGGCTTCAAACTCCCATATCTCGCGAACGGATTGACCTAACCCAAAAATTCCTATTGCATCTGAAAGTCGAAACTCGCCCGATTACAACGGTATGTGTATTTTTCCCCTAGGCCATTCTGGTTAAGCGTTTGGAGCAGCAGAAGTGCGAAAGATTTGTTGTCTTCTCAACCATTTCTTAGCTTCAAACTCCCATATCTCGCGAACGGATTGACCTAACCCAAAAATTCCTGTTGCATCTGAAAGTAGAAACTCGCCCGATTATAACGGTATCTGTATTTTTTCCCTAGGCCATTCTGTTTAAGCGTTTGGAGCAGCAGAATTGCGAAAAATTTTTTGCCTCCTCAACCATTTCTTGGCTTCAAACTCCCACATCTCGCGCACGGATTGACCTAACCCAAAAATTCCTAGTGCATCTGAAAGTAGAAACTCGCCCGATTACAAGGGTATGTGTATTTTTTCCCTAGGCCATTCTGGTTAAGCGTTTGGAGCAGCAGAAGTGCGAAAGATTTGTTGTCTTCTCAACCATTTCTTAGCTTCAAACTCCCATATCTCGCGAACGGATTGACCTAACCCAAAAATTCCTGTTGCATCTGAAAGTAGAAACTCGCCCGATTATAACGGTATCCGTATTTTTTCCCTAGGCCATTCTGTTTAAGCGTTTGCAGCAGCAGAATTGCGAAAAATTTTTTTCCTTCTCAACCATTTCTTGGATTCAAACTCCCATATCTCGCGAGCGGATTGACCTAACCCAAAAATTCCTGTTGCATCTGAAAGTAGAAACTCGCCCGATTACAACGGTATGTGTATTTTTTCCCTAGGCCATTCTGGTTAAGCGTTTGCGGCAGCAGAATTGCGAAAAATTTTTTGCATTCTCAACCATTTCTTGGCTTCAAACTCCCATATCTCGCGAACGGATTGACCTAACCCAAAAATTCCTATTGCATCTGAAAGTAGAAACTCGCCCGATTACAACGGTATGTGTATTTTTTCCCTAGGCCATTCTGGTTAAGCGTTTGGAGAAGCAGAAGTGCGAAAGATTTGTTGTCTTCTCAACCATTTCTTAGCTTCAAACTCCCATATCTCGCGAACGGATTGACCTAACCCAAAAATTCCTGTTGCATCTGAAAGTAGAAACTCGCCCGATTACAACGGTATCTGTATTTTTTCCCTAGGCCATTCTGTTTAAGCGTTTGGAGCAGCAGAATTGCGAAAAATTTTTTGCCTTCTCAACCATTTCTTGGCTTCAAACTCCCATATCTCGCGAACGGATTGACCTAACCCAAAAATTCCTATTGCATCTGAAGGTAGAAACTCGCCCGATTACAAGGGTATGTGTATTTTTTCCCTAGGCCATTCTGGTTAAGCGTTTGGAGCAGCAGAATTGCGAAAAATTTTTTGCTTTCTCAAACATTTCTTGGCTTCAAACTCCCATATCTCGCGAACGCATTAACCTAACCCAAAAATTCCTATTGCATCTGAAAGTAGAAACTGGCCCGATTACAACGGTATGTGAATTTTTTCCCTAGGCCATTCTGGTTAAGCGTTTGGAGCAGCAGAATTGCGAAAAATTTGTTGCCTTCTCAACCATTTCTTGGCTTCAAACTCCCATATCTCGCGAACGGATTGACCTAACCCAAAAATTCCTATTGCATCTGAAAGTCGAAACTCGCCCGATTACAACGGTATGTGTATTTTTTCCCTAGGCCATTCTGGTTAAGCGTTTGGAGCAGCAGAAGTGCGAAAGATTTGTTGTCTTCTCAACCATTTCTTAGCTTCAAACTCCCATATCTCGCGAACGGATTGACCTAACCCAAAAATTCCTGTTGCATCTGAAAGTAGAAACTCGCCCGATTACAACGGTATGTGTATTTTTTCCCTAGGCCATTCTGGTTAAGCGTTTGGAGCAGCAGAATTGCGAAAAATTTTTTGCCTTCTCAACCATTTCTTGGCTGCAAACTCCCATATCTCGCGAACGGATTGACCTAACCCAAAAATTCCTATTGCATCTGAAAGTAGAAACTCGCCCGATTACAACGGTATGTTTTTTTTCCCTAGGCCATTCTGGTTAAGCGTTTGGAGCAGCAGAAATGCAAAAATTTTTTGCCTTCTCAACCATTTCTTGGATTCAAACTACCATATCTCGCGAGCGGATTGACCTAACCCAAAAATTCCTGTTGCATCTGAAAGTAGAAGCTCGCCCGATTACAACGGTATGTGTATTTTTTCCCTAGGCCATTCTGGTTAAGCGTTTGGAGCAGCAGAATTGCGAAAAATTTTTTGCATTCTCAACCATTTCTTGGCTTCAAACTCCCATATCTCGCGAACGGATTGACCTAACCCAAAAATTCCTATTGCATCTGAAAGTAGAAACTCGCCCGATTACAACGGTATGTGTATTTTTTCCCTAGGCCATTCTGGTTAAGCGTTTGGAGCAGCAGAATTGCGAAAAATTTGTTGCCTTCTCAACCATTTCTTGGCTTCAAACTCCCATATCTCGCGAACGGATTGACCTAACCCAAAAATTCCTATTGCATCTGAAAGTCGAAACTCGCCCGATTACAACGGTATGTGTATTTTTCCCCTAGGCCATTCTGGTTAAGCGTTTGGAGCAGCAGAGGTGCGAAAGATTTGTTGTCTTCTCAACCATTTCTTAGCTTCAAACTCCCATATCTCGCGAACGGATTGACCTAACCCAAAAATTCCTGTTGCATCTGAAGGTAGAAACTCGCCCGATTATAACGGTATCTGTATTTTTTCCCTAGGCCATTCTGTTTAAGCGTTTGGAGCAGCAGAATTGCGAAAAATTTTTTACCTCCTCAACCATTTCTTGGCTTCAAACTCCCATATCTCGCGCACGGATTGACCTCACCCAAAAATTCCTAGTGCATCTGAAAGTAGAAACTCGCCCGATTACAAGGGTATGTGTATTTTTTCCCTAGGCCATTCTGGTTAAGCGTTTGGAGCAGCAGAAGTGCGAAAGATTTGTTGTCTTCTCAACCATTTCTTAGCTTCAAACTCCCATATCTCGCGAACGGATTGACCTAACCCAAAAATTCCTGTTGCATCTGAAAGTAGAAACTCGCCCGATTATAACGGTATCTGTATTTTTTCCCTAGGCCATTCTGTTTAAGCGTTTGCAGCAGCAGAATTGCGAAAAATTTTTTGCCTCCTCAACCATTTCTTGGTTTCAAACTCCCATATCTCGCGAACGGATTGACCTAACCCAAAAATTCCTAGTGCATCTGAAAGTAGAAACTCGCCCGATTACAACGGTATGTGTATTTTTTCCCTATGCCATTCTGGTTAAGCGTTTGGAGCAGCAGAAGTGCGAAAGATTTGTTGTCTTCTCAACCATTTCTTAGCTTCAAACTCCCATATCTCGCGAACGGATTGACCTAACCCAAAAATTCCTGTTGCATCTGAAAGTAGAAACTCGCCCGATTACAACGGTATGTGAATTTTTTCCCTAGGCCATTCTGGTTAAGCGTTTGGAGCTACAGAATTGCGAAAAATTTGTTGCCTTCTCAACCATTTCTTGGCTTCAAACTCCCATATCTCGCGAACGGATTGACCTAACCCAAAAATTCCTATTGCATCTGAAAGTCGAAACTCGCCCGATTACAACGGTATGTGTATTTTTTCCCTAGGCCATTCTGGTTAAGCGTTTGGAGCAGCAGAAGTGCGAAAGATTTGTTGTCTTCTCAACCATTTCTTAGCTTCAAACTCCCATATCTCGCGAACGGATTGACCTAACCCAAAAATTCCTGTTGCATCTGAAAGTAGAAACTCGCCCGATTACAACGGTATCTGTATTTTTTCCCTAGGCCACTCTGTTTAAGCCTTTGGAGCCGCAGAATTGCGAAAAATTTTTTGCCTTCTCAACCATTTCTTGGCTTCAAACTCCCATATCTCACGAACGGATTGATCTAACCCAAAAATTCCTATTGCATCTGAAAGTAGAAACTGGCCCGATTACAACGGTATGTTTATTTTTTCCCTAGGCCACTCTGGTTAAGCGTTTGGAGCAGCAGAATTGCGAAAAATTTTTTGCCTTCTCAACCATTTCTTAGCTTCAAACTCCCATATCTCGCGAACGGATTGGCCTAACCCAAAAATTCCTGTTGCATCTGAAAGTAGAAACTCGCCCGATTACAACGGTATCTGTATTTTTTCCCTAGGCCATTCTGTTTAAGCGTTTGGAGCCGCAGAATTGCGAAAAATTTTTTGCCTTCTCAACCATTTCTTGGCTTCAAACTCCCATATCTCGCGAACGGATTGACCTAACCCAAAAATTCCTATTGCATCTGAAAGTCGAAACTCGCCCGATTACAACGGTATGTGTATTTTTCCCCTAGGCCATTCTGGTTAAGCGTTTGGAGCAGCAGAAGTGCGAAAGATTTGTTGTCTTCTCAACCATTTCTTAGCTTCAAACTCCCATATCTCGCGAACGGATTGACCTAACCCAAAAATTCCTATTGCATCTGAAAGTAGAAACTCGCCCGATTACAACGGTATGTTTTTTTTCCCTAGGCCATTCTGGTTAAGCGTTTGGAGCAGCAGAAATGCGAAAAATTTTTTTCCTTCTCAACCATTTCTTGGATTCAAACTCTCATATCTCGCGAGCGGATTGACCTAACCCAAAAATTCCTGTTGCATCTGAAAGTAGAAACTCGCCCGATTACAACGGTATGTGTATTTTTTCCCTAGGCCATTCTGGTTAAGCGTTTGGAGCAGCAGAATTGCGAAAAATTTTTTGCATTCTCAACCATTTCTTGGCTTCAAACTCCCATATCTCGCGAACGGATTGACCTAACCCAAAAATTCCTATTGCATCTGAAAGTAGAAACTCGCCCGATTACAACGGTATGTGTATTTTTTCCCTAGGCCATTCTGGTTAAGCGTTTGGAGCAGCAGAATTGCGAAAAATTTGTTGCCTTCTCAACCATTTCTTGGCTTCAAACTCCCATATCTCGCGAACGGATTGACCAAACCCAAAAATTCCTATTGCATCTGAAAGTCGAAACTCGCCCGATTACAACGGTATGTGTATTTTTCCCCTAGGCCATTCTGGTTAAGCGTTTGGAGCAGCAGAAGTGCGAAAGATTTGTTGTCTTCTCAACCATTTCTTAGCTTCAAACTCCCATATCTCGCGAACGGATTGACCTAACCCAAAAATTCCTGTTGCATCTGAAAGTAGAAACTCGCCCGATTATAACGGTATCTGTATTTTTTCCCTAGGCCATTCTGTTTAAGCGTTTGGAGCAGCAGAATTGCGAAAAATTTTTTACCTCCTCAAACATTTCTTGGCTTCAAACTCCCATATCTCGCGCACGGATTGACCTAACCCAAAAATTCCTAGTGCATCTGAAAGTAGAAACTCGCCCGATTACAAGGGTATGTGTATTTTTTCCCTAGGCCATTCTGGTTAAGCGTTTGGAGCAGCAGAAGTGCGAAAGATTTGTTGTCTTCTCAACCATTTCTTAGTTTCAAACTCCCATATCTCGCGAACGGATTGACCTAACCCAAAAATTCCTGTTGCATCTGAAAGTAGAAACTCGCCCGATTACAACGGTATGTTTTTTTTCCCTAGGCCATTCTGGTTAAGCGTTTGGAGCAGCAGAAATGCGAAAAATTTTTTTCCTTCTCAACCATTTCTTGGATTCAAACTCTCATATCTCGCGAGCGGATTGACCTAACCCAAAAATTCCTGTTGCATCTGAAAGTAGAAACTCGCCCGATTACAACGGTATGTGTATTTTTTCCCTAGGCCATTCTGGTTAAGCGTTTGGAGCAGCAGAATTGCGAAAAATTTTTTGCATTCTCAACCATTTCTTGGCTTCAAACTCCCATATCTCGCGAACGGATTGACCTAACCCAAAAATTCCTATTGCATCTGAAAGTAGAAACTCGCCCGATTACAACGGTATGTGTATTTTTTCCCTAGGCCATTCTGGTTAAGCGTTTGGAGCAGCAGAATTGCGAAAAATTTGTTGCCTTCTCAACCATTTCTTGGCTTCAAACTCCCATATCTCGCGAACGGATTGACCAAACCCAAAAATTCCTATTGCATCTGAAAGTCGAAACTCGCCCGATTACAACGGTATGTGTATTTTTCCCCTAGGCCATTCTGGTTAAGCGTTTGGAGCAGCAGAAGTGCGAAAGATTTGTTGTCTTCTCAACCATTTCTTAGCTTCAAACTCCCATATCTCGCGAACGGATTGACCTAACCCAAAAATTCCTGTTGCATCTGAAAGTAGAAACTCGCCCGATTATAACGGTATCTGTATTTTTTCCCTAGGCCATTCTGTTTAAGCGTTTGGAGCAGCAGAATTGCGAAAAATTTTTTACCTCCTCAAACATTTCTTGGCTTCAAACTCCCATATCTCGCGCACGGATTGACCTAACCCAAAAATTCCTAGTGCATCTGAAAGTAGAAACTCGCCCGATTACAAGGGTATGTGTATTTTTTCCCTAGGCCATTCTGGTTAAGCGTTTGGAGCAGCAGAAGTGCGAAAGATTTGTTGTCTTCTCAACCATTTCTTAGTTTCAAACTCCCATATCTCGCGAACGGATTGACCTAACCCAAAAATTCCTGTTGCATCTGAAAGTAGAAACTCGCCCGATTATAACGGTATCTGTATTTTTTCCCTAGGCCATTCTGGTTAAGCGTTTGGAGCAGCAGAATTGCGTAAAATTTTTTGCCTTCTCAACCATTTCTTGGCTTCAAACTCCCATATCTCGCGAACGGATTGACCTAACCCAAAAATTCCAGTAGCGTCTGGAAGTAGAGACTCGCCCGATTACAACGGTATGTGTATTTTTTCCCTAGGCCATTCTGGTTAAGCGTTTGGAGCAGCAGAATTGCGAAGAATTTTTTGCCTTCTCAACCATTTCTTGGCTTCAAACTCCCATATCTCGCGAACGGATTGACCTAACCCAAAAATTCCTATTGCATCTGAAAGTAGAAACTCGCCCGATTACAACGGTATGTGTATTTTTTCCCTAGGCCATTCTGGTTAAGCGTTTGGAGCAGCAGAATTGCGAAAAATTTTTTACCTCCTCAAACATTTCTTGGCTTCAAACTCCCATATCTCGCGCACGGATTGACCTAACCCAAAAATTCCTAGTGCATCTGAAAGTAGAAACTCGCCCGATTACAAGGGTATGTGTATTTTTTCCCTAGGCCATTCTGGTTAAGCGTTTGGAGCAGCAGAAGTGCGAAAGATTTGTTGTCTTCTCAACCATTTCTTAGCTTCAAACTCCCATATCTCGCGAACGGATTGACCTAACCCAAAAATTCCTGTTGCATCTGAAAGTAGAAACTCGCCCGATTATAACGGTATCTGTATTTTTTCCCTAGGCCATTCTGTTTAAGCGTTTGCAGCAGCAGAATTGCGAAAAATTTTTTGCCTCCTCAACCATTTCTTGGCTTCAAACTCCCATATCTCGCGAACGGATTGACCTAACCCAAAAATTCCTAGTGCATCTGAAAGTAGAAACTCGCCCGATTACAACGGTATGTGTATTTTTTCCCTAGGCCATTCTGGTTAAGCGTTTGGAGCAGCAGAAGTGCGAAAGATTTGTTGTCTTCTCAACCATTTCTTAGCTTCAAACTCCCATATCTCGCGAACGGATTGACCTAACCCAAAAATTCCTGTTGCATCTGAAAGTAGAAACTCGCCCGATTACAACGGTATGTGAATTTTTTCCCTAGGCCATTCTGGTTAAGCGTTTGGAGCTGCAGAATTGCGAAAAATTTGTTGCCTTCTCAACCATTTCTTGGCTTCAAACTCCCATATCTCGCGAACGGATTGACCTAACCCAAAAATTCCTATTGCATCTGAAAGTCGAAACTCGCCCGATTACAACGGTATGTGTATTTTTTCCCTAGGCCATTCTGGTTAAGCGTTTGGAGCAGCAGAAGTGCGAAAGATTTGTTGTCTTCTCAACCATTTCTTAGCTTCAAACTCCCATATCTCGCGAACGGATTGACCTAACCCAAAAATTCCTGTTGCATCTGAAAGTAGAAACTCGCCCGATTACAACGGTATCTGTATTTTTTCCCTAGGCCACTCTGTTTAAGCCTTTGGAGCCGCAGAATTGCGAAAAATTTTTTGCCTTCTCAACCATTTCTTGGCTTCAAACTCCCATATCTCACGAACGGATTGACCTAACCCAAAAATTCCTATTGCATCTGAAAGTAGAAACTGGCCCGATTACAACGGTATGTTTATTTTTTCCCTAGGCCACTCTGGTTATGCGTTTGGAGCAGCAGAATTGCGAAAAATTTTTTGCCTTCTCAACCATTTCTTAGCTTCAAACTCCCATATCTCGCGAACGGATTGGCCTAACCCAAAAATTCCTGTTGCATCTGAAAGTAGAAACTCGCCCGATTACAACGGTATCTGTATTTTTTCCCTAGGCCATTCTGTTTAAGCGTTTGGAGCCGCAGAATTGCGAAAAATTTTTTGCCTTCTCAACCATTTCTTGGCTTCAAACTCCCATATCTCGCGAACGGATTGACATAACCCAAAAATTCCTATTGCATCTGAAAGTCGAAACTCGCCCGATTACAACGGTATGTGTATTTTTCCCCTAGGCCATTCTGGTTAAGCGTTTGGAGCAGCAGAAGTGCGAAAGATTTGTTGTCTTCTCAACCATTTCTTAGCTTCAAACTCCCATATCTCGCGAACGGATTGACCTAACCCAAAAATTCCTATTGCATCTGAAAGTAGAAACTCGCCCGATTACAACGGTATGTTTTTTTTCCCTAGGCCATTCTGGTTAAGCGTTTGGAGCAGCAGAAATGCGAAAAATTTTTTTCCTTCTCAACCATTTCTTGGATTCAAACTCCCATATCTCGCGAGCGGATTGACCTAACCCAAAAATTCCTGTTGCATCTGAAAGTAGAAACTCGCCCGATTACAACGGTATGTGTATTTTTTCCCTAGGCCATTCTGGTTAAGCGTTTGGAGCAGCAGAATTGCGAAAAATTTTTTGCATTCTCAACCATTTCTTGGCTTCAAACTCCCATATCTCGCGAACGGATTGACCTAACCCAAAAATTCCTATTGCATCTGAAAGTAGAAACTCGCCCGATTACAACGGTATGTGTATTTTTTCCCTAGGCCATTCTGGTTAAGCGTTTGGAGCAGCAGAATTGCGAAAAATTTGTTGCCTTCTCAACCATTTCTTGGCTTCAAACTCCCATATCTCGCGAACGGATTGACCTAACCCAAAAATTCCTATTGCATCTGAAAGTCGAAACTCGCCCGATTACAACGGTATGTGTATTTTTTCCCTAGGCCATTCTGGTTAAGCGTTTGGAGCAGCAGAATTGCGAAAAATTTTTTGCCTTCTCAACCATTTCTTGGCTTCAAACTCCCATATCTCGCGAACGGATTGACCTAACCCAAAAATTCCTGTAGCGCCTGGAAGTAGAGACTCGCCCGATTACAACGGTATGTGTATTTTTTCCCTAGGCCATTCTGGTTAAGCGTTTGGAGCAGCAGAATTGCGAAAAATTTTTTGCCTTCTCAACCATTTCTTGGCTTCAAACTCCCATATCTCGCGAACGGATTGACCTAACCCAAAAATTCCTATTGCATCTGAAAGTAGAAACTCGCCCGATTACAACGGTATGTGTATTTTTTCCCTAGGCCATTCTGGTTAAGCGTTTGGAGCAGCAGAAGTGCGAAAGATTTGTTGTCTTCTCAACCATTTCTTAGTTTCAAACTCCCATATCTCGCGAACGGATTGACCTAACCCAAAAATTCCTGTTGCATCTGAAAGTAGAAACTCGCCCGATTATAACGGTATCTGTATTTTTTCCCTAGGCCATTCTGGTTAAGCGTTTGGAGCAGCAGAATTGCGAAAAATTTTTTGCCTTCTCAACCATTTCTTGGCTTCAAACTCCCATATCTCGCGAACGGATTGACCTAACCCAAAAATTCCAGTAGCGTCTGGAAGTAGAGACTCGCCCGATTACAACGGTATGTGTATTTTTTCCCTAGGTCATTCTGGTTAAGCGTTTGGAGCAGCAGAATTGCGAAGAATTTTTTGCCTTCTCAACCATTTCTTAGTTTCAAACTCCCATATCTCGCGAACGGATTGACCTAACCCAAAAATTCCTGTTGCATCTGAAAGTAGAAACTCGCCCGATTACAACGGTATGTGTATTTTTTCCCTAGGCCATTCTGGTTAAGCGTTTGGAGCAGCAGAATTGCGAAAAATTTTTTGCCTTCTCAACCATTTCTTGGCTTCAAACTCCCATATCTCGCGAACGGATTGACATAACCCAAAAATTCCTGTAGCGTCTGGAAGTAGAGACTCGCCCGATTACACCGGTATGTGTACTTTTTCCCTAGGCCATTCTGGTTAAGCGTTTGGAGCAGCAGAAGTGCGAAAGATCTGTTGTCTTCTCAACCATTTCTTAGCTTCAAACTCCCATATCTCGCGAACGGATTGACCTAACCCAAAAATTCCTGTTGCATCTGAAAGTAGAAACTCGCCCGATTATAACGGTATCTGTATTTTTTCCCTAGGCCATTCTGTTTATGCGTTTGGAGCAGCAGAATTGCGAAAAATTTGTTGCCTTCTCAACCATTTCTTGGCTTCAAACTCCCTTATCTCGCGAACGGATTGACCTAACCCAAAAATTCCTATTGCATCTGAAAGTAGAAACTCGCCCGATTACAACGGTATGTGTATTTTCTCCCTAGGCCATTCTGGTTAAGCGTTCGGAGCAGCAGAATTGCGAAAAATTTTTTGCCTTCTCAACCATTTCTTGGCTTCAAACTCCCATACCTCGCGAACGGATTGACCTAACCCAAAAATTCCTATTGCATCTGAAAGTAGAAACTCGCCCGATTACAACGGTATGTGTATTTTTTCCCTAGGCCATTCTCGTTAAGCGTTTGGAGCAGCAGACTTGCGAAAGATCTGTTGTCTTCTCAACCATTTCTTAGCTTCAAACTCCCATATCTCGCGAACGGATTGACCTAACCCAAAAATTCCTGTTGCATCTGAAAGTAGAAACTCGCCCGATTATAACGGTATCTGTATTTTTTCCCTAGGCCATTCTGTTTAAGCGTTTGGAGAAGCAGAATTGCGAAAAATTTTTTGCCTTCTCAACCATTTCTTGGCTTCAAACTCCCTTATCTCGCGAACGGATTGACCTAACCCAAAAATTCCTATTGCATCTGAAAGTAGAAACTCGCCCGATTACAACGTTATGTGTATTTTCTCCCTAGGCCATTCTGGTTAAGCGTTCGGAGCAGCAGAATTGCGAAAAATTTTTTGCCTTCTCAACCATTTCTTGGCTTCAAACTCCCATATCTCGCGAACGGATTGACCTAACCCAAAAATTCCTATTGCATCTGAAAGTAGAAACTCGCCCGATTACAACGGTATGTGTATTTTTTCCCTAGGCCATTCTGGTTAAGCGTTTGGAGCAGCAGAAGTGCGAAAGATCTGTTGTCTTCTCAACCATTTCTTAGCTTCAAACTCCCATATCTCGCGAACGGATTGACCTAACCCAAAAATTCCTGTTGCATCTGAAAGTAGAAACTCGCCCGATTATAACGGTATCTGTATTTTTTCCCTAGGCCATTCTGGTTAAGCGTTTGGAGCAGCAGAATTGCGAAAAATTTTTTGCCTTCTCAACCATTTCTTGGCTTCAAACTCCCATATCTCGCGAACGGATTGACCTAACCCAAAAATTCCTATTGCATCTGAAAGTAGAACCTCGCCCGATTACAGCGGTATGTGTATTTTTTCCCTAGGCCATTCTGGTTAAGCGTTTGGAGCAGCAGAATTGCGAAAAATTTTTTGCCTTCTCAAACATTTCTTGGCTTCAAACTCCCATATCTCGCGAACGCATTAACCCAACCCAAAAATTCCTATTGCATCTGAAAGTAGAAACTGGCCCGATTACAACGGTATGTGAATTTTTTCCCTAGGCCATTCTGGTTAAGCGTTTGGAGCAGCAGAATTGCGAAAAATTTGTTGCCTTCTCAACCATTTCTTGGCTTCAAACTCCCATATCTCGCGAACGGATTGACCTAACCCAAAAATTCCTGTTGCATCTGAAAGTAGAAACTCGCCCGATTATAACGGTATCTGTATTTTTTCCCTAGGCCATTCTGTTTAAGCGTTTGGAGCAGCAGAATTGCGAAAAATTTTTTGCCTTCTCAACCATTTCTTGGCTTCAAACTCCCTTATCTCGCGAACGGATTGACCTAACCCAAAAATTCCTATTGCATCTGAAAGTAGAAACTCGCCCGATTACAACGGTATGTGTATTTTCTCCCTAGGCCATTCTGGTTAAGCGTTCGGAGCAGCAGAATTGCGAAAAATTTTTTGCCTTCTCAACCATTTCTTGGCTTCAAACTCCCATATCTCGCGAACGGATTGACCTAACCCAAAAATTCCTATTGCATCTGAAGGTAGAAACTCGCCCGATTACAAGGGTATGTGTATTTTTTCCCTAGGCCATTCTGATAAGCGTTTGGAGCAGCAGAATTGCGCAAAATTTTTTGCCTCCTTAACCGTTTCTTGGCTTCAAACTCCCATATCTCGCGAACGGATTGACCTAACCCAAATATTCCTATTGCACCTGAAAGTAGAACCTCGCCCGATTACAGCGGTATGTGTATTTTTTCCCTAGGCTATTCTGGTTAAACGTTTGGAGCAGCAGAATTGCGAAAAATTTTTTGCCTTCTCAAACATTTCATGGCTTCAAACTCCCATATCTCGCGAACGCATTAACCTAACCCAAAAATTCCTATTGCATCTGAAAGAAGAAACTGGCCCGATTACAACGGTATGTGAATTTTTTCCCTAGGCCATTCTGGTTAAGCGTTTGGAGCAGCAGAAGTGCGAAAGATTTGTTGTCTCCTCAACCATTTCTTAGCTTCAAACTCCCATATCTCGCGAACGGATTGACCTAACCCAAAAATTCCTGTTGCATCTGAAAGTAGAAACTCGCCCGATTACAACAGTATCTGTATTTTTTCCCTAGGCCATTCTGTTTAAGCCTTTGGAGCCGCAGAATTGCGAAAAATTTTTTGCCTTCTCAACCGTTTCTTGGCTTCAAACTCCCATATCTCGCGAACGGATTGACCTAACCCAAAAATTCCTATTGCATCTGAAAGTCGAAACTCGCCCGATTACAACGGTATGTGTATTTTTCCCCTAGGCCATTCTGGTTAAGCGTTTGGAGCAGCAGAAGTGCGAAAGATTTGTTGTCTTCTCAACCATTTCTTAGCTTCAAACTCCCATATCTCGCGAACTGATTGACCTAACCCAAAAATTCCTGTTGCATCTGAAAGTAGAAACTCGCCCGATTATAACGGTATCTGTATTTTTTCCCTAGGCCATTCTGTTTAAGCGTTTGGAGCAGCAGAATTGCGCAAAATTTTTTGCCTCCTCAACCATTTCTTGGCTTCAAACTCCCATATCTCGCGAACGGATTGACCTAACCCAAAAATTCCTAGTGCATCTGAAAGTAGAAACTCGCCCGATTACAACGGTATGTGTATTTTTTCCCTAGGCCATTCTGGTTAAGCGTTTGGAGCAGCAGAATTGCGAAAAATTTTTTGCCTTCTCAACCATTTCTTGGCTTCAAACTCCCATATCTCGCGAACGGATTGACCTAACCCAAAAATTCCTATTGCATCTGAAAGTAGAAACTCGCCCGATTACAACGGTATGTGTATTTTTTCCCTAGGCCATTCTTGTTAAGCGTTTGGAGCAGCAGAATTGCGAAAAATTTGTTGCCTTCTCAACCATTTCTTGGCTTCAAAATCCCATATCTCACGAACGGATTGACCTAACCCAAAAATTCCTATTGCATCTGAAAGTCGAAACTCGCCCGATTACAACGGTATGTGTATTTTTTCCCTAGGCCATTCTGGTTAAGCGTTTGGAGCAGCAGAATTGCGAAAAATTTTTTGCCTTCTCAACCATTTCTTGGCTTCAAACTCCCATATCTCGCGAACGGATTGACCTAACCCAAAAATTCCTATTGCATCTGAAAGTAGAAACTCGCCCGATTACAACGGTATGTGTATTTTTTCCCTAGGCCATTCTGGTTAAGCGTTTGGAGCAGCAGAAGTGCGAAAGATTTGTAGTCTTCTCAACCATTTCTTAGTTTCAAACTCCCATATCTCGCGAACGGATTGACCTAACCCAAAAATTCCTGTTGCATCTGAAAGTAGAAACTCGCCCGATTAGAACGGTATCTGTATTTTTTCCCTAGGCCATTCTGGTTAAGCGTTTGGAGCAGCAGAACTGCGAAAAATTTTTTGCCTTCTCAACCATTTCTTGGCTTCAAACTCCCATATCTCGCGCACGGATTGACCTAACCCAAAAATTCCTGTAGCGTCTGGAAGTAGAGACTCGCCCGATTACAACGGTATGTGTATTTTTTCTCTAGGCCATTCTGGTTAAGCGTTTGGAGCAGCAGAATTTCGAAGAATTTTTTTGCCTTCTCAACCATTTCTTGGCTTCAAACTCCCATATCTCGCGAACGGATTGACCTAACCCAAAAATTCCTATTGCATCTGAAAGTAGAAACTCGCCCGATTACAACGGTATGTTTTTTTTTTCCCTAGGCCATTCTGGTTAAGCGTTTGGAGCAGCAGAATTGCGAAAAATTTTTTTGCATTCTCAACCATTTCTTTGCTTCAAACTCCCATATCTCGCGAACGGATTGACCTAACCCAAAAATTCCTATTGCATCTGAAAGTAGAAACTCGCCCGATTACAACGGTATGTGTATTTTTTCCCTAGGCCATTCTGGTTAAGCGTTTGGAGCAGCAGAATTGCGAAAAATTTGTTGCCTTCTCAACCATTTCTTGGCTTCAAACTCCCATATCTCGCGAACGGATTGACCTAACCCAAAAAATTCCTATTGCATCTGAAAGTAGAAACTCGCCCGATTACAACGGTATGTTTTTTTTCCCTAGGCCATTCTGGTTAAGCGTTTGGAGCAGCAGAATTGCGAAAAATTTTTTGCATTCTCAACCATTTCTTGGCTTCAAACTCCCATATCTCACGAACGGATTGACCTAACCCAAAAAATTCCTATTGCATCTGAAAGTCGAAACTCGCCCGATTACAACGGTATGTGTATTTTTTCCCTAGGCCATTCTGGTTAAGCGTTTGGAGCAGCAGAATTGCGAAAAATTTTTTGCCTTCTCAACCATTTCTTGGCTTCAAACTCCCATATCTCGCGAACGGATTGACCTAACCCAAAAATTCCTATTGCATCTGAAAGTAGAAACTCGCCCGATTACAACGGTATGTGTATTTTTTCCCTAGGCCATTCTGGTTAAGCGTTTGGAGCAGCAGAAATGCGAAAGATTTGTTGTCTTCTCAACCATTTCTTAGTTTCAAACTCCCATATCTCGCGAACGGATTGACCTAACCCAAAAATTCCTGTTGCATCTGAAAGTAGAAACTCGCCCGATTATAACGGTATCTGTATTTTTTCCCTAGACCATTCTGGTTAAGCGTTTGGAGCAGCAGAACTGCGAAAAATTTTTTGCCTTCTCAACCATTTCTTGGCTTCAAACTCCCATATCTCGCGAACGGATTGACCTAACCCAAAAATTCCTGTAGCGTCTGGAAGTAGAGACTCGCCCGATTACAACGGTATGTGTATTTTTTCTCTAGGCCATTCTGGTTAAGCGTTTGGAGCAGCAGAATTTCGAAGAATTTTTTGCCTTCTCAACCATTTCTTGGCTTCAAACTCCCATATCTCGCGAACGGATTGACCTAACCCAAAAATTCCTATTGCATCTGAAAGTAGAAACTCGCCCGATTACAACGGTATGTGTATTTTTTCCCTAGGCCATTCTGGTTAAGCGTTTGGAGCAGCAGAAGTGCGAAAGATCTGTTGTCTTCTCAACCATTTCTTAGCTTCAAACTCCCATATCTCGCGAACGGATTGACCTAACCCAAAAATTCCTGTTGCATCCAAAAGTAGAAACTCGCCCGATTATAACGGTATCTGTATTTTTTCCTTAGGCCATTCTGTTTAAGCGTTTGGAGCAGCAGAATTGCGAAAAATTTTTTGCCTTCTCAACCATTTCTTGGCTTCAAACTCCCTTATCTCGCGAACGGATTGACCTAACCCAAAAATTCCTATTGCATCTGAAAGTAGAAACTCGCCCGATTACAACGGTATGTGTATTTTCTCCCTAGGCCTTTCTGGTTAAGCGTTTGGAGCTGCAGAATTGCGAAAAATTTTTTGCCTTCTCAACCATTTCTTGGCTTCAAACTCCCATATCTCGCGAACGGATTGACCTAACTCAAAAATTCCTATTGCATCTGAAAGTAGAAACTCGCCCGATTACAACGGTATGTGTATTTTTTCCCTAGGCCATTCTGGTTAAGCGTTTGGAGCAGCAGAAATGCGAAAAATTTTTTGCCTTCTCAACCATTTCTTGGATTCACACTCCCATATCTCGCGAACGGATTGACCTAACCCAAAAATTCCTGTTGCATCTGAAAGTAGAAACTCGCCCGATTACAACGGTATGTGTATTTTTTCCCTAGGCCATTCTGGTTAAGCGTTTGGAGCAGCAGAATTGCGAAAAATTTTTTGCATTCTCAACCATTTCTTGGCTTCAAACTCCCATATCTCGCGAACGGATTGACCTAACCCAAAAATTCCTATTGCATCTGAAAGTAGAAACTCGCCCGATTACAACGGTATGTGTATTTTTTCCCTAGGCCATTCTGGTTAAGCGTTTGGAGCAGCAGAATTGCGAAAAATTTTTTGCCTTCTCAACCATTTCTTGGCTTCAAACTCCCATATCTCGCGAACGGATTGACCTAACCCAAAAATTCCTATTGCATCTGAAAGTAGAAACTCGCCCGATTACAACGGTATGTGTATTTTTCCCCTAGGCCATTCTGGTTAAGCGTTTGGAGCAGCAGAAGTGCGAAAGATTTGTTGTCTTCTCAACCATTTCTTAGTTTCAAACTCCCATATCTCGCGAACGGATTGACCTAACCCAAAAATTCCTGTTGCATCTGAAAGTAGAAACTCGCCCGATTATAACGGTATGTGTATTTTTTCCCTAGGCCATTCTGGTTAAGCGTTTGGAGCAGCAGAATTGCGAAAAATTTTTTGCCTTCTCAACCATTTCTTGGCTTCAAACTCCCATATCTCGCGAACGGATTGACCTAACCAAAAAATTCCTGTTGCATCTGACAGTAGAAACTCGCCCGATTACAACGGTATGTGTATTTTTTCCCTAGGCCATTCTGGTTAAGCGTTTGGAGCAGCAGAAGTGCGAAAGATTTTTTGCCTCCTCAACCATTTCTTGGCTTCAAACTCCCATATCTCGCGAACGGATTGACCTAACCCAAAAATTCCTAGTGCATCTGAAAGTAGAAACTCGCCCGATTACAACGGTATGTGTATTTTTTCCCTAGGCCATTCTGGTTAAGCGTTTGGAGCAGCAGAATTGCGAGAAATTTTTTGCCTTCTCAACCATTTCTTGGCTTCAAACTCCCATATCTCGCGAACGGATTGACCTAACCCAAAAATTCCTATTGCATCTGAAAGTAGAAACTCGCCCGATTACAACGGTATGTTTTTTTTCCCTAGGCCATTCTGGTTAAGCGTTTGGAGCAGCAGAATTGCGAAAAATTTTTTGCATTCTCAACCATTTCTTGGCTTCAAACTCCCATATCTCGCGAACGGATTGACCTAACCCAAAAATTCCTATTGCATCTGAAAGTAGAAACTCGCCCGATTACAACGGTATGTGTATTTTTTCCCTAGGCCATTCTGGTTAAGCGTTTGGAGCAGCAGAATTGCGAAAAATTTGTTGCCTTCTCAACCATTTCTTGGCTTCAAACTCCCATATCTCACGAACGGATTGACCTAACCCAAAAATTCCTATTGCATCTGAAAGTCGAAACTCGCCCGATTACAAAGGTATGTGTATTTTTTCCCTAGGCCATTCTGGTTAAGCGTTTGGAGCAGCAGAATTGCGAAAAATTTTTTGCCTTCTCAACCATTTCTTGGCTTCAAACTCCCATATCTCGCGAACGGATTGACCTAACCCAAAAATTCCTATTGCATCTGAAAGTAGAAAACTCGCCCGATTACAACGGTATGTGTATTTTTTCCCTAGGCCATTCTGGTTAAGCGTTTGGAGCAGCAGAAGTGCGAAAGATTTGTTGTCTTCTCAACCATTTCTTAGTTTCAAACTCCCATATCTCGCGAACGGATTGACCTAACCCAAAAATTCCTGTTGCATCTGAAAGTACAAACTCGCCCGATTATAACGGTATCTGTATTTTTTCCCTAGGCCATTCTGGTTAAGCGTTTGGAGAAGCAGAACTGCGAAAAATTTTTTGCCTTCTCAACCATTTCTTGGCTTCAAACTCCCATATCTCGCGAACGGATTGACCTAACCCAAAAATTCCTGTAGCGTCTGGAAGTAGAGACTCGCCCGATTACAACGGTATGTGTATTTTTTCTCTAGGCCATTCTGGTTAAGCGTTTGGAGCAGCAGAATTTCGAAGAATTTTTTGCCTTCTCAACCATTTCTTGGCTTCAAACTCCCATATCTCGCGAACGGATTGACCTAACCCAAAAATTCCTATTGCATCTGAAAGTAGAAACTCGCCCGATTACAACGGTATGTGTATTTTTTCCCTAGGCCATTCTGGTTAAGCGTTTGGAGCAGCAGAAGTGCGAAAGATCTGTTGTCTTCTCAACCATTTCTTAGCTTCAAACTCCCATATCTCGCGAACGGATTGACCTAACCCAAAAATTCCTGTTGCATCTAAAAGTAGAAACTCGCCCGATTATAACGGTATGTGTATTTTTTCCCTAGGCCATTCTGTTTAAGCGTTTGGAGCAGCAGAATTGCGAAAAATTTTTTGCCTCCTCAACCATTTCTTGGCTTCAAACTCCCATATCTCGCGAACGGATTGACCTAACCCAAAATTTCCTAGTGCATCTGAAAGTAGAAACTCGCCCGATTACAACGGTATGTGTATTTTTTCCCTAGGCCATGCTGGTTAAGCGTTTGGAGCAGCAGAATTGCGAAAAATTTTTTGCCTTCTCAACCATTTCTTGGCTTCAAACTCCCATATCTCGCGAACGGATTGACCTAACCCAAAAATTCCTATTGCATCTGAAAGTAGAAACTCGCCCGATTACAACGGTATGTTTTTTTTTCCCTAGGCCATTCTGGTTAAGCGTTTGGAGCAGCAGAATTGCGAAAAATTTTTTGCATTCTCAACCATTTCTTGGCTTCAAACTCCCATATCTCGCGAACGGATTGACCTAACCCAAAAATTCCTATTGCATCTGAAAGTAGAAACTCGCCCGATTACAACGGTATGTGTATTTTTTCCCTAGGCCATTCTGGTTAAGCGTTTGGAGCAGCAGAATTGCGAAAAATTTGTTGCCTTCTCAACCATTTCTTGGCTTCAAACTCCCATATCTCGCGAACGGATTGACCTAACCCAAAAATTCCTGTAGCGTCTGGAAGTAGAGACTCGCCCGATTACAACGGTATGTGTATTTTTTCTCTAGGCCATTCTGGTTAAGCGTTTGGAGCAGCAGAATTTCGAAGAATTTTTTGCCTTCTCAACCATTTCTTGGCTTCAAACTCCCATATCTCGCGAACGGATTGACCTAACCCAAAAATTCCTATTGCATCTGAAAGTAGAAACTCGCCCGATTACAACGGTATGTGTATTTTTTCCCTAGGCCATTCTGGTTAAGCGTTTGGAGCAGCAGAAGTGCGAAAGATCTGTTGTCTTCTCAACCATTTCTTAGCTTCAAACTCCCATATCTCGCGAACGGATTGACCTAACCCAAAAATTCCTGTTGCATCTAAAAGTAGAAACTCGCCCGATTATAACGGTATGTGTATTTTTTCCCTAGGCCATTCTGTTTAAGCGTTTGGAGCAGCAGAATTGCGAAAAATTTTTTGCCTCCTCAACCATTTCTTGGCTTCAAACTCCCATATCTCGCGAACGGATTGACCTAACCCAAAAATTCCTAGTGCATCTGAAAGTAGAGACTCGCCCGATTACAACGGTATGTGTATTTTTTCTCTAGGCCATTCTGGTTAAGCGTTTGGAGCAGCAGAATTTCGAAGAATTTTTTGCCTTCTAAACCATTTCTTGGCTTCAAACTCCCATATCTCGCGAACGGATTGACCTAACCCAAAAATTCCTATTGCATCTGAAAGTAGAAACTCGCCCGATTACAACGGTATGTGTATTTTTTCCCTAGGCCATTCTGGTTAAGCGTTTGGAGCAGCAGAAGTGCGAAAGATCTGTTGTCTTCTCAACCATTTCTTAGCTTCAAACTCCCATATCTCGCGAACGGATTGACCTAACCCAAAAATTCCTGTTGCATCTAAAAGTAGAAACTCGCCCGATTATAACGGTATCTGTATTTTTTTCCCTAGGCCATTCTGTTTAAGCGTTTGGAGCAGCAGAATTGCGAAAAATTTTTTGCCTTCTCAACCATTTCTTGGCTTCAAACACCCTTATCTCGCGAACGGATTGACCTAACCCAAAAATTCCTATTGCATCTGAAAGTAGAAACTCGCCCGATTACAACGGTATGTGTATTTTCTCCCTAGGCCATTCTGGTTAAGCTTTTGGAGCTGCAGAATTGCGAAAAATTTTTTGCCTTCTCAACCATTTCTTGGCTTCAAACTCCCATATCTCGCGAACGGATTGACCTAACTCAAAAATTCCTATTGCATCTGAAAGTAGAAACTCGCCCGATTACAACGGTATGTGTATTTTTTCCCTAGGCCATTCTGGTTAAGCGTTTGGAGCAGCAGAAATGCGAAAAATTTTTTGCCTTCTCAACCATTTCTTGGATTCACACTCCCATATCTCGCGAACGGATTGACCTAACCCAAAAATTCCTGTTGCATCTGAAAGTAGAAACTCGCCCGATTACAACGGTATGTGTATTTTTTCCCTAGGCCATTCTGGTTAAGCGTTTGGAGCAGCAGAATTGCGAAAAATTTTTTGCATTCTCAACCATTTCTTGGCTTCAAACTCCCATATCTCGCGAACGGATTGACCTAACCCAAAAATTCCTATTGCATCTGAAAGTAGAAACTCGCCCGATTACAACGGTATGTGTATTTTTTCCCTAGGCCATTCTGGTTAAGCGTTTGGAGCAGCAGAATTGCGAAAAATTTTTTGCCTTCTCAACCATTTCTTGGCTTCAAACTCCCATATCTCGCGAACGGATTGACCTAACCCAAAAATTCCTATTGCATCTGAAAGTAGAAACTCGCCCGATTACAACGGTATGTGTATTTTTCCCCTAGGCCATTCTGGTTAAGCGTTTGGAGCAGCAGAAGTGCGAAAGATTTGTTGTCTTCTCAACCATTTCTTAGTTTCAAACTCCCATATCTCGCGAACGGATTGACCTAACCCAAAAATTCCTGTTGCATCTGAAAGTAGAAACTCGCCCGATTATAACGGTATCTGTATTTTTTCCCTAGGCCATTCTGGTTAAGCGTTTGGAGAAGCAGAACTGCGAAAAATTTTTTGCCTTCTCAACCATTTCTTGGCTTCAAACTCCCATATCTCGCGAACGGATTGACCTAACCCAAAAATTCCTGTAGCGTCTGGAAGTAGAGACTCGCCCGATTACAACGGTATGTGTATTTTTTCTCTAGGCCATTCTGGTTAAGCGTTTGGAGCAGCAGAATTTCGAAGAATTTTTTGCCTTCTCAACCATTTCTTGGCTTCAAACTCCCATATCTCGCGAACGGATTGACCTAACCCAAAAATTCCTATTGCATCTGAAAGTAGAAACTCGCCCGATTACAACGGTATGTGTATTTTTTCCCTAGGCCATTCTGGTTAAGCGTTTGGAGCAGCAGAAGTGCGAAAGATCTGTTGTCTTCTCAACCATTTCTTAGCTTCAAACTCCCATATCTCGCGAACGGATTGACCTAACCCAAAAATTCCTGTTGCATCTAAAAGTAGAAACTCGCCCGATTATAACGGTATGTGTATTTTTTCCCTAGGCCATTCTGTTTAAGCGTTTGGAGCAGCAGAATTGCGAAAAATTTTTTGCCTCCTCAACCATTTCTTGGCTTCAAACTCCCATATCTCGCGAACGGATTGACCTAACCCAAAAATTCCTAGTGCATCTGAAAGTAGAAACTCGCCCGATTACAACGGTATGTGTATTTTTTCCCTAGGCCATTCTGGTTAAGCGTTTGGAGCAGCAGAATTGCGAAAAATTTTTTGCCTTCTCAACCATTTCTTGGCTTCAAACTCCCATATCTCGCGAACGGATTGACCTAACCCAAAAATTCCTATTGCATCTGAAAGTAGAAACTCGCCCGATTACAACGGTATGTTTTTTTTCCCTAGGCCATTCTGGTTAAGCGTTTGGAGCAGCAGAATTGCGAAAAATTTTTTGCATTCTCAACCATTTCTTGGCTTCAAACTCCCATATCTCGCGAACGGATTGACCTAACCCAAAAATTCCTATTGCATCTGAAAGTAGAAACTCGCCCGATTACAACGGTATGTGTATTTTTTCCCTAGGCCATTCTGGTTAAGCGTTTGGAGCAGCAGAATTGCGAAAAATTTGTTGCCTTCTCAACCATTTCTTGGCTTCAAACTCCCATATCTCGCGAACGGATTGACCTAACCCAAAAATTCCTATTGCATCTGAAAGTCGAAACTCGCCCGATTACAACGGTATGTGTATTTTTTCCCTAGGCCATTCTGGTTATGCGTTTGGAGCAGCAGAATTGCGAAAAATTTTTTGCCTTCTCAACCATTTCTTGGCTTCAAACTCCCACATCTCGCGAACGGATTGACCTAACCCAAAAATTCCTATTGCATCTGAAAGTAGAAACTCGCCCGATTACAACGGTATGTGTATTTTTTCCCTAGGCCATTCTGGTTAAGCGTTTGGAGCAGCAGAAGTGCGAAAGATTTGTTGTCTTCTCAACCATTTCTTAGTTTCAAACTCCCATATCTCGCGAACGGAATGACCTAACCCAAAAATTCCTGTTGCATCTGAAAGTAGAAACTCGCCCGATTATAACGGTATCTGTATTTTTTCCCTAGGCCATTCTGGTTAAGCGTTTGGAGCAGCAGAACTGCGAAAAATTTTTTGCCTTCTCAACCATTTCTTGGCTTCAAACTCCCATATCTCGCGAACGGATTGACCTAACCCAAAAATTCCTGTAGCGTCTGGAAGTAGAGACTCGCCCGATTACAACGGTATGTGTATTTTTTCTCTAGGCCATTCTGGTTAAGCGTTTGGAGCAGCAGAATTTCGAAGAATTTTTTGCCTTCTCAACCATTTCTTGGCTTCAAACTCCCATATCTCGCGAACGGATTGACCTAACCCAAAAATTCCTATTGCATCTGAAAGTAGAAACTCGCCCGATTACAACGGTATGTGTATTTTTTCCCTAGGCCATTCTGGTTAAGCGTTTGGAGCAGCAGAAGTGCGAAAGATCTGTTGTCTTCTCAACCATTTCTTAGCTTCAAACTCCCATATGTCGCGAACGGATTGACCTAACCCAAAAATTCCTGTTGCATCTAAAAGTAGAAACTCGCCCGATTATAACGGTATCTGTATTTTTTCCCTAGGCCATTCTGTTTAAGCGTTTGGAGCAGCAGAATTGCGAAAAATTTTTTGCCTTCTCAACCATTTCTTGGCTTCAAACTCCCTTATCTCGCGAACGGATTGACCTAACCCAAAAATTCCTATTGCATCTGAAAGTAGAAACTCGCCCGATTACAACGGTATGTGTATTTTCTCCCTAGGCCATTCTGGTTAAGCTTTTGGAGCTGCAGAATTGCGAAAAATTTTTTGCCTTCTCAACCATTTCTTGGCTTCAAACTCCCATATCTCGCGAACGGATTGACCTAACTCAAAAATTCCTATTGCATCTGAAAGTAGAAACTCGCCCGATTACAACGGTATGTGTATTTTTTCCCTAGGCCATTCTGGTTAAGCGTTTGGAGCAGCAGAAATGCGAAAAATTTTTTGCCTTCTCAACCATTTCTTGGATTCACACTCCCATATCTCGCGAACGGATTGACCTAACCCAAAAATTCCTGTTGCATCTGAAAGTAGAAACTCGCCCGATTACAACGGTATGTGTATTTTTTCCCTAGGCCATTCTGGTTAAGCGTTTGGAGCAGCAGAAGTGCGAAAGATTTGTTGTCTTCTCAACCATTTCTTAGTTTCAAACTCCCATATCTCGCGAACGGATTGACCTAACCCAAAAATTCCTGTTGCATCTGAAAGTAGAAACTCGCCCGATTATAACGGTATCTGTATTTTTTCCCTAGGCCATTCTGTTTAAGCGTTTGGAGCAGCAGAATTGCGAAAAATTTTTTGCCTTCTCAACCATTTCTTGGCTTCAAACTCCCTTATCTCGCGAACGGATTGACCTAACCCAAAAATTCCTATTGCATCTGAAAGTAGAAACTCGCCCGATTACAACGGTATGTGTATTTTCTCCCTAGGCCATTCTGGTTAAGCGTGTGGAGCTGCAGAATTGCGAAAAATTTTTTGCCTTCTCAACCATTTCTTGGCTTCAAACTCCCATATCTCGCGAACGGATTGACCTAACCCAAAAATTCCTATTGCATCTGAAAGTAGAAACTCACCCGATTACAACGGTATGTGTATTTTTTCCCTAGGCCATTCTGGTTAAGCGTTTGGAGCAGCAGAAATACGAAAAATTTTTTGCCTTCTGAACCATTTCTTGCCTTCAAACTCCCATATCTCGCGAACGGATTGACCCAACCCAAAAATTCCTGTTGCATCTGACAGTAGAAACTCGCCCGATTACAACGGTATGTGTATTTTTTCCCTAGGCCATTCTGGTTAAGCGTTTGGTGCAGCAGAATTGAAAAATATTTTTTGCATTCTCAACCATTTCTTGGATTCAAACTCGCATATCTCGCGAACGGATTGACCTAACCCAAAAATTCCTATTGCATCTGAAAGTAGAAACTCGCCCGATTACAACGGTATGTGTATTTTTTCCCTAGGCCATTCTGGTTAAGCGTTTGGAGCAGCAGAATTGTGAAAAATTTTTTGCCTTCTCAACCATTTCTTGGCTTCAAACTCCCATATCTCGCGAACGGATTGACCTAACCCAAAAATTCCTGTAGCGTCTGGAAGTAGAGACTCGCCCGATTACAACGGTATGTGTATTTTTTCCCTAGGCCATTCTGGTTAAGCGTTTGGAGCAGCAGAATTGCGAAAAATTTTTTGCTTTCTCAACCATTTCTTGGCTTCAAACTCCCATATCTCGCGAACGGATTGACCTAACCCAAAAATTCCTATTGCATCTGAAAGTAGAAACTCGCCCGATTACAACGGAATGTGTATTTTTTCCTTAGGCAATTCTGGTTAAGCGTTTGGAGCAGCAGGATTGCGAAAAATTTTTTGCCTTCTCAACCATTTCTTGGCTTCAAACTCCCATATCTCGCGAACGGATTGACCTAACCCAAAAATTCCTATTGCATCTGAAAGTAGAACCTCGCCCGATTACAGCGGTATGTGTATTTTTTCCCTAGGCCATTCTGGTTAAGCGTTTGGAGCAGCAGAATTGCGAAGAATTTTTTGCCTTCTCAACCATTGCTTGGCTTCAAACTCCCTTATCTCGCGAACGGATTGACCTAACCCAAAAATTCCTATTGCATCTGAAAGTAGAAACTCGCCCGATTACAACGGTATGTGTATTTTTTCCCTGGACCATTCTGGTTAAGCGTTTGGAGCAGCAGAATTGCGAAAAATTTTTTGCCTTCTCAACCATTTCATGGCTTCAAACTCCCTTATCTCGCGAACGGATTGACCTAACCCAAAAATTCCTATTGCATCTGAAAGTAGAAACTCGCCCGATTACAACGTTATGTGTATTTTCTCCCTAGGCCATTCTGGTTAAGCGATTGGAGCTGCAAAATTGAGAAAAATTTTTTGCCTTCTCAACCATTTCTTGGCTTCAAACTCCCATATCTCGCGAACGGATTGACCCAACACAAAAATTCCTGTTGCATCTGACAGTAGAAACTCGCCCGATTACAACGGTATGTGTATTTTTTCCCTAGGCCATTCTGGTTAAGCGTTTGGAGCAGCAGAATTGAAAAATATTTTTTGCATTCTCAACCATTTCTTGGCTTCAAACTCCCATATCTCGCGAACGGATTGACCTAACCCAAAAATTCCTATTGCATCTGAAAGTCGAAACTCGCCCGATTACAACGGTATGTGTATTTTTTCCCTAGGCCATTCTGGTTAAGCGTTTGGAGCAGCAGAATTGCGAAAAATTTTTTGCTTTCTCAACCATTTCTTGGCTTCAAACTCCCATATCTCGCGAACGGATTGACCTAACCCAAAAATTCCTATTGCATCTGAAAGTCGAAACTCGCCCGATTACAACGGTATGTGTATTTTTTCCCTAGGCCATTCTGGTTAAGCGTTTGGAGCAGCAGAATTGCGAAAAATTTTTTGCCTTCTCAACCATTTCTTGGCTTCAAACTCCCATATCTCGCGAACGGATTGACCTAACCCAAAAATTCCTGTTGCATCTGACAGTAGAAACTCGCCCGATTACAACGGTATGTGTATTTTTTCCCTAGGCCATTCTGGTTAAGCGTTTGGAGCAGCAGAATTGTGAAAAATTTTTTGCCTTCTCAACCATTTCTTGGCTTCAAACTCCCATATCTCGCGAACGGATTGACCTAACCCAAAAATTCCTGTAGCGTCTGGAAGTAGAGACTCGCCCGATTACAACGGTATGTGTATTTTTTCCCTAGGCCATTCTGGTTAAGCGTTTGGAGCAGCAGAATTGCGAAAAATTTTTTGCTTTCTCAACCATTTCTTGGCTTCAAACTCCCATATCTCGCGAACGGATTGACCTAACCCAAAAATTCCTATTGCATCTGAAAGTAGAAACTCGCCCGATTACAACGGAATGTGTATTTTTTCCTTAGGCAATTCTGGTTAAGCGTTTGGAGCAGCAGGATTGCGAAAAATTTTTTGCCTTCTCAACCATTTCTTGGCTTCAAACTCCCATATCTCGCGAACGGATTGACCTAACCCAAAAATTCCTATTGCATCTGAAAGTAGAACCTCGCCCGATTACAGCGGTATGTGTATTTTTTCCCTAGGCCATTCTGGTTAAGCGTTTGGAGCAGCAGAATTGCGAAGAATTTTTTGCCTTCTCAACCATTGCTTGGCTTCAAACTCCCTTATCTCGCGAACGGATTGACCTAACCCAAAAATTCCTATTGCATCTGAAAGTAGAAACTCGCCCGATTACAACGGTATGTGTATTTTTTCCCTGGACCATTCTGGTTAAGCGTTTGGAGCAGCAGAATTGCGAAAAATTTTTTGCCTTCTCAACCATTTCATGGCTTCAAACTCCCTTATCTCGCGAACGGATTGACCTAACCCAAAAATTCCTATTGCATCTGAAAGTAGAAACTCGCCCGATTAGAACGTTATGTGTATTTTCTCCCTAGGCCATTCTGGTTAAGCGATTGGAGCTGCAAAATTGAGAAAAATTTTTTGCCTTCTCAACCATTTCTTGGCTTCAAACTCCCATATCTCGCGAACGGATTGACCCAACACAAAAATTCCTGTTGCATCTGACAGTAGAAACTCGCCCGATTACAACGGTATGTGTATTTTTTCCCTAGGCCATTCTGGTTAAGCGTTTGGAGCAGCAGAATTGAAAAATATTTTTTGCATTCTCAACCATTTCTTGGCTTCAAACTCCCATATCTCGCGAACGGATTGACCTAACCCAAAAATTCCTATTGCATCTGAAAGTCGAAACTCGCCCGATTACAACGGTATGTGTATTTTTTCCCTAGGCCATTCTGGTTAAGCGTTTGGAGCAGCAGAATTGCGAAAAATTTTTTGCTTTCTCAACCATTTCTTGGCTTCAAACTCCCATATCTCGCGAACGGATTGACCTAACCCAAAAATTCCTATTGCATCTGAAAGTCGAAACTCGCCCGATTACAACGGTATGTGTATTTTTTCCCTAGGCCATTCTGGTTAAGCGTTTGGAGCAGCAGAATTGCGAAAAATTTTTTGCCTTCTCAACCATTTCTTGGCTTCAAACTCCCATATCTCGCGAACGGATTGACCTAACCCAAAAATTCCTGTTGCATCTGACAGTAGAAACTCGCCCGATTACAACGGTATGTGTATTTTTTCCCTAGGCCATTCTGGTTAAGCGTTTGGAGCAGCAGAAGTGCGAAAGATTTGTTGTCTTCTCAACCATTTCTTAGCTTCAAACTCCCATATCTCGCGAACGGATTGACCTATCCCAAAAATTCCTGTTGCATCCGAAAGTAGAAACTCGCCCGATTATAACGGTATCTGTATTTTTTCCCTAGGCCATTCTGTTTAAGCGTTTGGAGCAGCAGAATTGCGAAAAATTTTTTGCCTTCTCAACCATTTCTTGGCTTCAAACTCCCTTATCTCGCGAACGGATTGACCTAACCCAAAAATTCCTATTGCATCTGAAAGTAGAAACTCGCCCGATTACAACGGTATGTGTATTTTCTCCCTAGGCCATTCTGGTTAAGCGTGTGGAACTGCAGAATTGCGAAAAATTTTTTGCCTTCTCAACCATCTCTTGGCTTCAAACTCCCATATCTCGCGAACGGATTGACCTAAGCCAAAAATTCCTATTGCATCTGAAAGTAGAAACTCACCCGATTACAACGGTATGTGTATTTTTTCCCTAGGCCATTCTGGTTAAGCGTTTGGAGCAGCAGAAATACGAAAAATTTTTTGCCTTCTGAACCATTTCTTGCCTTCAAACTCCCATATCTCGCGAACGGATTGACCCAACCCAAAAATTCCTGTTGCATCTGACAGTAGAAACTCGCCCGATTACAACGGTATGTGTATTTTTTCCCTAGGCCATTCTGGTTAAGCGTTTGGTGCAGCAGAATTGAAAAAATATTTTTGGAATTCTCAACCATTTCTTGGCTTCAAACTCCCATATCTCGCGAACGGATTGACCTAACCCAAAAATTCCTATTGCATCTGAAAGTAGAAACTCGCCCGATTACAACGGTATGTGAATTTTTTCCCTAGGCCATTCTGGTTAAGCGTTTGGAGCAGCAGAATTGCGAAAAATTTTTTGCCTTCTCAACCATTTCTTGGCTTCAAACTCCCATATCTCGCGAACGGATTGACCTAACCCAAAAATTCCTGTAGCGTCTGGAAGTAGAGACTCGCCCGATTACAACGGTATGTGTATTTTTTCCCTAGGCCATTCTGGTTAAGCGTTTGGAGCAGCAGAATTGCGAAAAAATTTTTGCTTTCTCAACCATTTCTTGGCTTCAAACTCCCATATCTCGCGAACGGATTGACCTAACCCAAAAATTCCTATTGCATCTGAAAGTAGAAACTCGCCCGATTACAACGGAATGTGTATTTTTTCCTTAGGCAATTCTGGTTAAGCGTTTGGAGCAGCAGAATTGCGAAAAATTTTTTGCCTTCTCAACCATTTCTTGGATTCAAACTCCCATATCTCGCGAACGGATTGACCTAACCCAAAAATTCCTATTGCATCTGAAAGTAGAACCTCGCCCGATTACAGCGGTATGTGTATTTTTTCCCTAGGCCATTCTGGTTAAGCGTTTGGAGCAGCAGAATTGCGAAGAATTTTTTGCCTTCTCAACCATTGCTTGGCTTCAAACTCCCTTATCTCGCGAACGGATTGACCTAACCCAAAAATTCCTATTGCATCTGAAAGTAGAAACTCGCCCGATTACAACGGTATGTGTATTTTCTCCCTAGGCCATTCTGGTTAAGCGATTGGAGCTGCAAAATTGCGAAAAATTTTTTGCCTTCTCAACCATTTCTTGGTTTCAAACTCCCATATCTCGCGAACGGATTGACCCAACACAAAAATTCCTGTTGCATCTGACAGTAGAAACTCGCCCGATTACAACGGTATGTGTATTTTTTCCCTAGGCCATTCTGGTTAAGCGTTTGGAGCAGCAGAATTGAAAAATATTTTTTGCATTCTCAACAATTTCTTGGCTTCAAACTCCCATATCTCGCGAACGGATTGACCTAACCCAAAAATTCCTATTGCATCTGAAAGTCGAAACTCGCCCGATTACAACGGTATGTGTATTTTTTCCCTAGGCCATTCTGGTTAAGCGTTTGGAGCAGCAGAAGTGCGAAAGATTTGTTGTCTTCTCAACCATTTCTTAGCTTCAAACTCCCATATCTCGCGAACGGATTGACCTAACCCAAAAATTCCTGTTGCATCTGAAAGTAGAAACTCGACCGATTATAACGGTATCTGTATTTTTTCCCTAGGCCATTCTGTTTAAGCGTTTGAAGCAGCAGAATTGCGAAAAATTTTTTGCCTCCTCAACCATTTCTTGGCTTCAAACTCCCATATCACGCGAACGGATTGACCTAACCCAAAAATTCCTATTGCATCTGAAAGTAGAAACTCGCCCGATTACAACGGTATGTGTATTTTTTCCCTAGGCCATTCTGGTTAAGCGTTTGGAGCAGCAGAATTGCGATAAATTTTTTGCCTTCTCAACCATTTCTTGGCTTCAAACTCCCATATCTCCCGAACGGATTGACCTAACCCAAAAATTCCTATTGCATCTGAAAGTAGAAACTCGCCCGATTACAACGGTATGTTTTTTTTTCCCTATGCCATTCTGGTTAAGCGTTTGGAGCAGCAGAAATGCGAAAAATTTTTTGCCTTCTCAACCATTTCTTGGATTCAAACTCCCATATCTCGCGAACGGATTGACCAAACCCAAAAATTCCTGTTGCATCTGAAAGTAGAAACTCGCCCGATTACAACGGTATGTGTATTTTTTCCCTAGGCCATTCTGGTTAAGCGTTTGGAGCAGCAGAATTGCGAAAAATTTTTTGCATTCTCAACCATTTCTTGGCTTCAAACTCCCATATCTCGCGAACGGATTGACCTAACCCAAAAATTCCTATTGCATCTGAAAGTAGAAACTCGCCCGATTACAACGGTATGTGTATTTTTTCCCTAGGCCATTCTGGTTAAGCGTTTGGAGCAGCAGAATTGCGATAAATTTTTTGCCTTCTCAACCATTTCTTGGCTTCAAACTCCCATATCTCGCGAACGGATTGACCTAACCCAAAAATTCCTGTTGCATCTGAAAGTAGAAACTCGCCCGATTACAACGGTATGTGTATTTTTTCCCTAGGCCATTCTGGTTAAGCGTTTGGAGCAGCAGAATTGCGAAAAATTTTTTGCATTCTCAACCATTTCTTGGCTTCAAACTCCCATATCTCGCGAACGGATTGACCTAACCCAAAAATTCCTATTGCATCTGAAAGTAGAAACTCGCCCGATTACAACGGTATGTGTATTTTTTCCCTAGGCCATTCTGGTTAAGCGTTTGGAGCAGCAGAATTGCGAAAAATTTGTTGCCTTCTCAACCATTTCTTGGCTTCAAACTCCCATATCTCGCGAACGGATTGACCTAACCCAAAAATTCCTATTGCATCTGAAAGTAGAAACTCGCCCGATTACAACGGTATGTTTTTTTTTCCCTATGCCATTCTGGTTAAGCGTTTGGAGCAGCAGAAATGCGAAAAATTTTTTGCCTTCTCAACCATTTCTTGGATTTAAACTCCCATATCTCGCGAACGGATTGACCAAACCCAAAAATTCCTGTTGCATCTGAAAGTAGAAACTCGCCCGATTACAACGGTATGTGTATTTTTTCCCTAGGCCATTCTGGTTAAGCGTTTGGAGCAGCAGAATTGCGAAAAATTTTTTGCATTCTCAACCATTTCTTGGCTTCAAACTCCCATATCTCGCGAACGGATTGACCTAACCCAAAAATTCCTATTGCATCTGAAAGTAGAAACTCGCCCGATTACAACGGTATGTGTATTTTTTCCCTAGGCCATTCTGGTTAAGCGTTTGGAGCAGCAGAATTGCGATAAATTTGTTGCCTTCTCAACCATTTCTTGTCTTCAAACTCCCATATCTCGCGAACGGATTGACCTAACCCAAAAATTCCTATTGCATCTGAAAGTCGAATCTCGCCCGATTACAACGGTATGTGTATTTTTTCCCTAGGCCATTCTGGTTAAGCGTTTGGAGCAGCAGAATTGCGAAAAATTTTTTGCCTTCTCAACCATTTCTTGGCTTCAAACTCCCATATCTCGCGAACGGATTGACCTAACCCAAAAATTCCTGTTGCATCTGAAAGTAGAAACCCGCCCGATTACAACGGTATGTGTATTTTTTCCCTAGGCCATTCTGGTTAAGCGTTTGGAGCAGCAGAATTGCGAAAAATTTTTTGCATTCTCAACCATTTCTTGGCTTCAAACTCCCATATCTCGCGAACGGATTGACCTAACCCAAAAATTCCTATTGCATCTGAAAGTAGAAACTCGCCCGATTACAACGGTATGTGTATTTTTTCCCTAGGCCATTCTGGTTAAGCGTTTGGAGCAGCAGAATTGCGAAAAATTTGTTGCCTTCTCAACCATTTCTTGGCTTCAAACTCCCATATCTCGCGAACGGATTGACCTAACCCAAAAATTCCTATTGCATCTGAAAGTCGAAACTCGCCCGATTACAACGGTATGTGTATTTTTTCCCTAGGCCATTCTGGTTAAGCGTTTGGAGCAGCAGAATTGCGAAAAATTTTTTGCCTTCTCAACCATTTCTTGGCTTCAAACTCCCATATCTCGCGAACGGATTGACCTAACCCAAAAATTCCTGTAGCGCCTGGAAGTAGAGACTCGCCCGATTACAACGGTATGTGTATTTTTTCCCTAGGCCATTCTGGTTAAGCGTTTGGAGCAGCAGAATTGCGAAAAATTTTTTGCCTTCTCAACCATTTCTTGGCTTCAAACTCCCATATCTCGCGAACGGATTGACCTAACCCAAAAATTCCTATTGCATCTGAAAGTAGAAACTCGCCCGATTACAACGGTATGTGTATTTTTTCCCTAGGCCATTCTGGTTAAGCGTTTGGAGCAGCAGAAGTGCGAAAGATTTGTTGTCTTCTCAACCATTTCTTAATTTCAAACTCCCATATCTCGCGAACGGATTGACCTAACCCAAAAATTCCTGTTGCATCTGAAAGTAGAAACCCGCCCGATTACAACGGTATGTGTATTTTTTCCCTAGGCCATTCTGGTTAAGCGTTTGGAGCAGCAGAATTGCGAAAAATTTGTTGCCTTCTCAACCATTTCTTGTCTTCAAACTCCCATATCTCGCGAACGGATTGACCTAACCCAAAAATTCCTATTGCATCTGAAAGTCGAATCTCGCCCGATTACAACGGTATGTGTATTTTTTCCCTAGGCCATTCTGGTTAAGCGTTTGGAGCAGCAGAATTGCGAAAAATTTTTTGCCTTCTCAACCATTTCTTGGCTTCAAACTCCCATATCTCGCGAACGGATTGACCTAACCCAAAAATTCCTGTAGCGCCTGGAAGTAGAGACTCGCCCGATTACAACGGTATGTGTATTTATTCCCTAGGCCATTCTGGTTAAGCGTTTGGAGCAGCAGAATTGCGAAAAATTTTTTGCCTTCTCAACCATTTCTTGGCTTCAAACTCCCATATCTCGCGAACGGATTGACCTAACCCAAAAATTCCTATTGCATCTGAAAGTAGAAACTCGCCCGATTACAACGGTATGTGTATTTTTTCCCTAGGCCATTCTGGTTAAGCGTTTGGAGCAGCAGAAGTGCGAAAGATTTGTTGTCTTCTCAACCATTTCTTAGTTTCAAACTCCCATATCTCGCGAACGGATTGACCTAACCCAAAAATTCCTATTGCATCTGAAAGTAGAAACTCGCCCGATTACAACGGTATGTGTATTTTTTCCCTAGGCCATTCTGGTTAAGCGTTTGGAGCAGCAGAATTGCGAAAAATTTTTTGCCTTCTCAACCATTTCTTGGCTTCAAACTCCCATATCTCGCGAACGGATTGACCTAACCCAAAAATTCCTGTAGCGTCTGGAAGTAGAGACTCGCCCGATTACAACGGTATGTGTATTTTTTCCCTAGGCCATTCTGGTTAAGCGTTTGGAGCAGCAGAATTGCGAAAAATTTTTTGCCTTCTCAACCATTTCTTGGCTTCAAACTCCGATATCTCGCGAACGGATTGACCTAACCCAAAAATTCCTATTGCATCTGAAAGTAGAAACTCGCCCGATTACAACGGTCTGTGTATTTTTTCCCTAGGCCATTCTGTTTAAGCGTTTGGAGCAGCAGAATTGCGAAAAATTTTTTGCCTTCTCAACCATTTCTTGGCTTCAAACTCCCATATCTCGCGAACGGATTGACCCAACCCAAAAATTCCTGTTGCATCTGACAGTAGAAACTCGCCCGATTACAACGGTATGTGTATTTTTTCCCTAGGCCATTCTGGTTAAGCGTTTGGAGCAGCAGAATTGAAAAATATTTTTTGCATTCTCAACCATTTCTTGGCTTCAAACTCCCATATCTCGCGAACGGATTGACCTAACCCAAAAATTCCTATTACATCTGAAAGTAGAAACTCGCCCGATTACAACGGTGTGTGTATTTTTTCCCTAGGCCATTCTGGTTAAGCGTTTGGAGCAGCAGAATTGCGAAAAATTTTTTGCCTTCTCAACCATTTCTTGGCTTCAAACTCCCATATCTCGCGAACGGATTGACCTAACCCAAAAATTCCTATTGCATCTGAAAGTAGAAACTCGCCCGATTACAACGGTATGTTTTTTTTTCCCTAGGCCATTCTGGTTAAGCGTTTGGAGCAGCAGAAATGCGAAAAATTTTTTGCCTTCTCAACCATTTCTTGGATTCAAACTCCCATATCTCGCGAACGGATTGACCTAACCCAAAAATTCCTGTTGCATCTGAAAGTAGAAACTCGCCCGATTACAACGGTATGTGTATTTTTTCCCTAGGCCATTCTGGTTAAGCGTTTGGAGCAGCAGAATTGCGAAAAATTTTTTGCATTCTCAACCATTTCTTGGCTTCAAACTCCCATATCTCGCGAACGGATTGACCTAACCCAAAAATTCCCATTGCATCTGAAAGTAGAAACTCGCCCGATTACAACGGTATGTGTATTTTTTCCCTAGGCCATTCTGGTTAAGCGTTTGGAGCAGCAGAATTGCGAAAAATTTTTTGCCTTCTCAACCATTTCTTGGCTTCAAACTCCCATATCTCGCGAACGGATTGACCTAACCCAAAAATTCCTATTGCATCTGAAAGTAGAAACTCGCCCGATTACAACGGTATGTGTATTTTTCCCCTAGGCCATTCTGGTTAAGCGTTTGGAGCAGCAGAAGTGCGAAAGATTTGTTGTCTTCTCAACCATTTCTTAGTTTCAAACTCCCATATCTCGCGAACGGATTGACCTAACCCAAAAATTCCTGTTGCATCTGAAAGTAGAAACTCGCCCGATTATAACGGTATGTGTATTTTTTCCCTAGGCCATTCTGGTTAAGCGTTTGGAGCAGCAGAATTGCGAAAAATTTTTTGCCCTCTCAACCATTTCTTGGCTTCAAACTCCCATATCTCGCGAACGGATTGACCTAACCCAAAAATTCCTATTGCATCTGAAAGTAGAAACTCGCCCGATTACAACGGTGTGTGTATTTTTTCCCTAGGCCATTCTGGTTAAGCGTTTGGAGCAGCAGAATTGAAAAATATTTTTTGCATTCTCAACCATTTCTTGGCTTCAAACTCCCATATCTCGCGAACGGATTGACCTAACCCAAAAATTCCTATTGCATCTGAAAGTCGAAACCCGCCCAATTACAAGGGTATGTGTATTTTTTCCCTAGGCAATTCTGATTAAGCGTTTGGAGCAGCAGAATTGCGAAAAATTTTTGGCCTTCTCAACCATTTCTTGGCTTCAAACTCCCATATCTCGCGAACGGATTGACCCAACCCAAAAATTCCTGTTGCATCTGACAGTAGAAACTCGCCCGATTACAACGGTATGTGTATTTTTTCCCTAGGCCATTCTGGTTAAGCGTTTGGAGCAGCAGAATTGAAAAATATTTTTTGCATTCTCAACCATTTCTTGGCTTCAAACACCCATATCTCGCGAACGGATTGACCTAACCCAAAAATTCCTATTGCATCTGAAAGTAGAACCTCGCCCGATTACAGCGGTATGTGTATTTTTTCCCTAGGCCATTCTGGTTAAGCGTTTGGAGCAGCAGAATTGCGAAAAATTTTTTGCATTCTCAACCATTTCTTGCCTTCAAACTCCCATATCTCGCGAACGGATTGACCTCACCCAAAAATTCCTATTGCATCTGAAAGTCGAAACCCGCCCGATTACAACGGTATGTGTATTTTTTCCCTAGGCCATTCTGATTAAGCGTTTGGAGCAGCAGAAGTGCGAAAGATTTGTTGTCTTCTCAACCATTTCTTGGCTTCAAACTCCCATATCTCGCGAACGGATTGACCTAACCCAAAAATTCCTGTTGCATCTAAAAGTAGAAACTCGCCCGATTACAACGGTATGTGTATTTTTTCCCTAGGCCATTCTGGTTAAGCGTTTGGAGCAGCAGAATTGCGAAAAATTTTTTGCATTCTCAACCATTTCTTGGCTTCAAATTCCATATCTCGCGAACGGATTGACCTAACCCAAAAATTTCTATTGCATCTGAAAGTAGAAACTCGCCCGATTACAACGGTATGTGTATTTTTTCCCTAGGCCATTCTGGTTAAGCGTTTGGAGCAGCAGAAGTGCGAAAGATTTGTTGTCTTCTCAACCATTTCTTAGTTTCAAACTCCCATATCTCGCGAACGGATTGACCTAACCCAAAAGTTCCTGTTGCATCTGAAAGTAGAAACTCGCCCGATTATAACGGTATCTGTATTTTTTCCCTAGGCCATTCTGGTTAAGCGTTTGGAGCAGCAGAATTGCGAAAAATTTTTTGCCTTCTCAACCATTTCTTGGCTTCAAACTCCCATATCTCGCGAACGGATTGACCTAACCCAAAAATTCCTATTGCATCTGAAAGTAGAAACTCGCCCGATTACAACGGTGTGTGTATTTTTTCCCTAGGCCATTCTGGTTAAGCGTTTGGAGCAGCAGAATTGCGAAAAATTTTTTGCCTTCTCAACCATTTCTTGGCTTCAAACTCCCATATCTCGCGAACGGATTGACCTAACCCAAAAATTCCTATTGCATCTGAAAGTAGAAACTCGCCCGATTACAACGGTGTGTGTATTTTTTCCCTAGGCCATTCTGGTTAAGCGTTTGGAGCAGCAGAATTGTGAAAAAATTTTTGCCTTCTCAAACATTTCTTAGCTTCAAAGTCCCATATCTCGCGAACGGATTGACCTAACCCAAAAATTTCTATTGCATCTGAAAGTAGAAACTCGCCCGATTACAACGGTATGTGTATTTTTTCCCTAGGCCATTCTGGTTAAGCGTTTGGAGCAGCAGAAGTGCGAAAGATTTGTTGTCTTCTCAACCATTTCTTAGTTTCAAACTCCCATATCTCGCGAACGGATTAACCTAACCCAAAAGTTCCTGTTGCATCTGAAAGTAGAAACTCGCCCGATTATAACGGTATCTGTATTTTTTCCCTAGGCCATTCTGGTTAAGCGTTTGGAGCAGCAGAATTGCGAAAAATTTTTTGCCTTCTCAACCATTTCTTGGCTTCAAACTCCCATATCTCGCGAACGGATTGACCTAACCCAAAAATTCCTATTGCATCTGAAAGTAGAAACTCGCCCAATTACAACGGTGTGTGTATTTTTTCCCTAGGCCATTCTGGTTAAGCGTTTGGAGCAGCAGAATTGCGAAAAATTTTTTGCCTTCTCAACCATTTCTTGGCTTCAAACTCCCATATCTCGCGAACGGATTGACCTAACCCAAAAATTCCTATTGCATCTGAAAGTAGAAACTCGCCCGATTACAACGGTGTGTGTATTTTTTCCCTAGGCCATTCTGGTTAAGCGTTTGGAGCAGCAGAATTGTGAAAAAATTTTTGCCTTCTCAACCATTTCTTGGTTTCAAACTCCCATATCTCGCGAACGGATTGACCTAACCCAAAAATTCCTATTGCATCTGAAAGTAGAAACTCGCCCGATTACAACGGTATGTGTATTTTTTCCCTAGGCCATTCTGGTTAAGCGTTTGGAGCAGCAGAAATGCGAAAAATTTTTTGCCTTCTCAACCATTTCTTGGCTTCAAACTCCCATATCTCGCGAACGGATTGACCTAACCCAAAAATTCCTGTTGCATCTAAAAGTAGAAACTCGCCCGATTACAACGGTATGTGCATTTTTTCCCTAGGCCATTCTGGTTAAGCGTTTGGAGCAGCAGAATTGCGAAAAATTTTTTGCATTCTCAACCATTTCTTGGCTTCAAACTCCCATATCTCGCGAACGGATTGACCTAACCCAAAAATTTCTATTGCATCTGAAAGTAGAAACTCGCCCGATTACAACGGTATGTGTATTTTTTCCCTAGGCCATTCTGGTTAAGCGTTTGGAGCAGCAGAATTGCGAAAAATTTGTTGCCTTCTCAACCATTTCTTGGCTTCAAACTCCCATATCTCGCGAACAGATTGACCTAACCCAAAAATTCCTATTGCATCTGAAAGTCGAAACTCGCCCGATTACAACGGTATGTGTATTTTTTCCCTAGGCCATTCTGGTTAAGCGTTTGGTGCAGCAGAATTGCGAAAAATTTTTTGCCTTCTCAACCATTTCTTGGTTTCAAACTCCCATATCTCGCGAACGGATTGACCTAACCCAAAAATTCCTATTGCATCTGAAAGTAGAAACTCGCCCGATTACAACGGTATGTGTATTTTTTCCTTAGGCCATTCTGGTTAAGCGTTTGGAGCAGCAGAATTGCGAAAAATTTTTTGCCTTCTCAACCATTTCTTGGCTTCAAACTCCCATATCTCGCGAACGGATTGACCTAACCCAAAAATTCCTATTGGATCTGAAAGTAGAACCTCGCCCGATTACAGCGGTATGTGTATTTTTTCCCTAGGCCATTCTGGTTAAGCGTTTGGAGCAGCAGAATTGCGAAAAATTTTTTGCCTTCTCAACCATTTCTTGGTTTCAAACTCCCATATCTCGCGAACGGATTGACCTAACCCAAAAATTCCTGTTGCATCTAAAAGTAGAAACTCGCCCGATTACAACGGTATGTGTATTTTTTCCCTAGGCCATTCTGGTTAAGCGTTTGGAGCAGCAGAATTGCGAAAAATTTTTTGCATTCTCAACCATTTCTTGGCTTCAAACTCCCATATCTCGCGAACGGATTGACCTAACCCAAAAATTTCTATTGCATCTGAAAGTAGAAACTCGCCCGATTACAACGGTATGTGTATTTTTTCCCTAGGCCATTCTGGTTAAGCGTTTGGAGCAGCAGAATTGCGAAAAATTTGTTGCCTTCTCTACCATTTCTTGGCTTCAAACTCCCATATCTCGCGAACAGATTGACCTAACCCAAAAATTCCTATTGCATCTGAAAGTCGAAACTCGCCCGATTACAACGGTATGTGTATTTTTTCCCTAGGCCATTCTGGTTAAGCGTTTGGAGCAGCAGAATTGCGAAAAATTTTTTGCCTTCTCAACCATTTCTTGGCTTCAAACTCCCATATCTCGCGAACAGATTGACCTAACCCAAAAATTCCTATTGCATCTGAAAGTCGAAACTCGCCCGATTACAACGGTATGTGTATTTTTTCCCTAGGCCATTCTGGTTAAGCGTTTGGAGCAGCAGAATTGCGAAAAATTTTTTGCCTTCTCAACCATTTCTTGGCTTCAAACTCCCATATCTCGCGAACGGATTGACCTAACCCAAAAATTCCTGTAGCGTCTGGAAGTAGAGACTCGCCCGATTACAACGGTATGTGTATTTTTTCCCTAGGCCATTCTGGTTAAGCGTTTGGAGCAGCAGAATTGCGAAAAATTTTTTGCCTTCTCAACCATTTCTTGGTTTCAAACTCCCATATCTCGCGAACGGATTGACCTAACCCAAAAATTCCTATTGCATCTGAAAGTAGAAACTCGCCCGATTACAACGGTATGTGTATTTTTTCCTTAGGCCATTCTGGTTAAGCGTTTGGAGCAGCAGAATTGCGAAAAATTTTTTGCCTTCTCAACCATTTCTTGGCTTCAAACTCCCATATCTCGCGAACGGATTGACCTAACCCAAAAATTCCTATTGCATCTGAAAGTAGAACCTCGCCCGATTACAGCGGTATGTGTATTTTTTCCCTAGGCCATTCTGGTTAAGCGTTTGGAGCAGCAGAATTGCGAAAAATTTTTTGCCTTCTCAACCATTTCTTGGCTTCAAACTCCCATATCTCGCGAACGGATTGACCTAACCCAAAAATTCCTGTAGCGTCTGGAAGTAGAGACTCGCCCGATTACAACGGTATGTGTATTTTTTCCCTAGGCCATTCTGGTTAAGCGTTTGGAGCAGCAGAATTGCGAAAAATTTTTTGCCTTCTCAACCATTTCTTGGCTTCAAACTCCCATATCTCGCGAACGGATTGACCTAACCCAAATTTCCTATTGCATCTGAAAGTAGAAACTCGCCCGATTACAACGGTATGTGTATTTTTTCCTTAGGCCATTCTGGTTAAGCGTTTGGAGCAACAGAATTGCGAAAAATTTTTTGCCTTCTCAACCATTTCTTGGCTTCAAACTCCCATATCTCGCGAACGGATTGACCTAACCCAAAAATTCCTATTGCATCTGAAAGTAGAAACTCGCCCGATTACAACGGTATGTGTATTTTTCCCCTAGGCCATTCTGGTTAAGCGTTTGGAGCAGCAGAAGTGCGAAAGATTTGTTGTCTTCTCAACCATTTCTTAGTTTCAAACTCCCATATCTCGCGAACGGATTGACCTAACCCAAAAATTCCTGTTGCATCTGAAAGTAGAAACTCGCCCGATTATAACGGTATGTGTATTTTTTCCCTAGGCCATTCTGGTTAAGCGTTTGGAGCAGCAGAATTGCGAAAAATTTTTTGCCCTCTCAACCATTTCTTGGCTTCAAACTCCCATATCTCGCGAACGGATTGACCTAACCCAAAAATTCCTATTGCATCTGAAAGTAGAAACTCGCCCGATTACAACGGTGTGTGTATTTTTTCCCTAGGCCATTCTGGTTAAGCGTTTGGAGCAGCAGAATTGAAAAATATTTTTTGCATTCTCAACCATTTCTTGGCTTCAAACTCCCATATCTCGCGAACGGATTGACCTAACCCAAAAATTCCTATTGCATCTGAAAGTCGAAACCCGCCCAATTACAAGGGTATGTGTATTTTTTCCCTAGGCCATTCTGATTAAGCGTTTGGAGCAGCAGAATTGCGAAAAATTTTTGGCCTTCTCAACCATTTCTTGGCTTCAAACTCCCATATCTCGCGAACGGATTGACCCAACCCAAAAATTCCTGTTGCATCTGACAGTAGAAACTCGCCCGATTACAACGGTATGTGTATTTTTTCCCTAGGCCATTCTGGTTAAGCGTTTGGAGCAGCAGAATTGAAAAATATTTTTTGCATTCTCAACCATTTCTTGGCTTCAAACACCCATATCTCGCGAACGGATTGACCTAACCCAAAAATTCCTATTGCATCTGAAAGTAGAACCTCGCCCGATTACAGCGGTATGTGTATTTTTTCCCTAGGCCATTCTGGTTAAGCGTTTGGAGCAGCAGAATTGCGAAAAATTTTTTGCATTCTCAACCATTTCTTGCCTTCAAACTCCCATATCTCGCGAACGGATTGACCTCACCCAAAAATTCCTATTGCATCTGAAAGTCGAAACCCGCCCGATTACAACGGTATGTGTATTTTTTCCCTAGGCCATTCTGATTAAGCGTTTGGAGCAGCAGAAGTGCGAAAGATTTGTTGTCTTCTCAACCATTTCTTGGCTTCAAACTCCCATATCTCGCGAACGGATTGACCTAACCCAAAAATTCCTGTTGCATCTAAAAGTAGAAACTCGCCCGATTACAACGGTATGTGTATTTTTTCCCTAGGCCATTCTGGTTAAGCGTTTGGAGCAGCAGAATTGCGAAAAATTTTTTGCATTCTCAACCATTTCTTGGCTTCAAATTCCATATCTCGCGAACGGATTGACCTAACCCAAAAATTTCTATTGCATCTGAAAGTAGAAACTCGCCCGATTACAACGGTATGTGTATTTTTTCCCTAGGCCATTCTGGTTAAGCGTTTGGAGCAGCAGAAGTGCGAAAGATTTGTTGTCTTCTCAACCATTTCTTAGTTTCAAACTCCCATATCTCGCGAACGGATTGACCTAACCCAAAAGTTCCTGTTGCATCTGAAAGTAGAAACTCGCCCGATTATAACGGTATCTGTATTTTTTCCCTAGGCCATTCTGGTTAAGCGTTTGGAGCAGCAGAATTGCGAAAAATTTTTTGCCTTCTCAACCATTTCTTGGCTTCAAACTCCCATATCTCGCGAACGGATTGACCTAACCCAAAAATTCCTATTGCATCTGAAAGTAGAAACTCGCCCGATTACAACGGTGTGTGTATTTTTTCCCTAGGCCATTCTGGTTAAGCGTTTGGAGCAGCAGAATTGCGAAAAATTTTTTGCCTTCTCAACCATTTCTTGGCTTCAAACTCCCATATCTCGCGAACGGATTGACCTAACCCAAAAATTCCTATTGCATCTGAAAGTAGAAACTCGCCCGATTACAACGGTGTGTGTATTTTTTCCCTAGGCCATTCTGGTTAAGCGTTTGGAGCAGCAGAATTGTGAAAAAATTTTTGCCTTCTCAAACATTTCTTAGCTTCAAAGTCCCATATCTCGCGAACGGATTGACCTAACCCAAAAATTTCTATTGCATCTGAAAGTAGAAACTCGCCCGATTACAGCGGTATGTGTATTTTTTCCCTAGGCCATTCTGGTTAAGCGTTTGGAGCAGCAGAAGTGCGAAAGATTTGTTGTCTTCTCAACCATTTCTTAGTTTCAAACTCCCATATCTCGCGAACGGATTAACCTAACCCAAAAGTTCCTGTTGCATCTGAAAGTAGAAACTCGCCCGATTATAACGGTATCTGTATTTTTTCCCAGGCCATTCTGGTTAAGCGTTTGGAGCAGCAGAATTGCGAAAAATTTTTTGCCTTCTCAACCATTTCTTGGCTTCAAACTCCCATATCTCGCGAACGGATTGACCTAACCCAAAAATTCCTATTGCATCTGAAAGTAGAAACTCGCCCAATTACAACGGTGTGTGTATTTTTTCCCTAGGCCATTCTGGTTAAGCGTTTGGAGCAGCAGAATTGCGAAAAATTTTTTGCCTTCTCAACCATTTCTTGGCTTCAAACTCCCATATCTCGCGAACGGATTGACCTAACCCAAAAATTCCTATTGCATCTGAAAGTAGAAACTCGCCCGATTACAACGGTGTGTGTATTTTTTCCCTAGGCCATTCTGGTTAAGCGTTTGGAGCAGCAGAATTGTGAAAAAATTTTTGCCTTCTCAACCATTTCTTGGTTTCAAACTCCCATATCTCGCGAACGGATTGACCTAACCCAAAAATTCCTATTGCATCTGAAAGTAGAAACTCGCCCGATTACAACGGTATGTGTATTTTTTCCCTAGGCCATTCTGGTTAAGCGTTTGGAGCAGCAGAAATGCGAAAAATTTTTTGCCTTCTCAACCATTTCTTGGCTTCAAACTCCCATATCTCGCGAACGGATTGACCTAACCCAAAAATTCCTGTTGCATCTAAAAGTAGAAACTCGCCCGATTACAACGGTATGTGCATTTTTTCCCTAGGCCATTCTGGTTAAGCGTTTGGAGCAGCAGAATTGCGAAAAATTTTTTGCATTCTCAACCATTTCTTGGCTTCAAACTCCCATATCTCGCGAACGGATTGACCTAACCCAAAAATTTCTATTGCATCTGAAAGTAGAAACTCGCCCGATTACAACGGTATGTGTATTTTTTCCCTAGGCCATTCTGGTTAAGCGTTTGGAGCAGCAGAATTGCGAAAAATTTGTTGCCTTCTCAACCATTTCTTGGCTTCAAACTCCCATATCTCGCGAACAGATTGACCTAACCCAAAAATTCCTATTGCATCTGAAAGTCGAAACTCGCCCGATTACAACGGTATGTGTATTTTTTCCCTAGGCCATTCTGGTTAAGCGTTTGGTGCAGCAGAATTGCGAAAAATTTTTTGCCTTCTCAACCATTTCTTGGTTTCAAACTCCCATATCTCGCGAACGGATTGACCTAACCCAAAAATTCCTATTGCATCTGAAAGTAGAAACTCGCCCGATTACAACGGTATGTGTATTTTTTCCTTAGGCCATTCTGGTTAAGCGTTTGGAGCAGCAGAATTGCGAAAAATTTTTTGCCTTCTCAACCATTTCTTGGCTTCAAACTCCCATATCTCGCGAACGGATTGACCTAACCCAAAAATTCCTATTGGATCTGAAAGTAGAACCTCGCCCGATTACAGCGGTATGTGTATTTTTTCCCTAGGCCATTCTGGTTAAGCGTTTGGAGCAGCAGAATTGCGAAAAATTTTTTGCCTTCTCAACCATTTCTTGGTTTCAAACTCCCATATCTCGCGAACGGATTGACCTAACCCAAAAATTCCTGTTGCATCTAAAAGTAGAAACTCGCCCGATTACAACGGTATGTGTATTTTTTCCCTAGGCCATTCTGGTTAAGCGTTTGGAGCAGCAGAATTGCGAAAAATTTTTTGCATTCTCAACCATTTCTTGGCTTCAAACTCCCATATCTCGCGAACGGATTGACCTAACCCAAAAATTTCTATTGCATCTGAAAGTAGAAACTCGCCCGATTACAACGGTATGTGTATTTTTTCCCTAGGCCATTCTGGTTAAGCGTTTGGAGCAGCAGAATTGCGAAAAATTTGTTGCCTTCTCTACCATTTCTTGGCTTCAAACTCCCATATCTCGCGAACAGATTGACCTAACCCAAAAATTCCTATTGCATCTGAAAGTCGAAACTCGCCCGATTACAACGGTATGTGTATTTTTTCCCTAGGCCATTCTGGTTAAGCGTTTGGAGCAGCAGAATTGCGAAAAATTTTTTGCCTTCTCAACCATTTCTTGGCTTCAAACTCCCATATCTCGCGAACAGATTGACCTAACCCAAAAATTCCTATTGCATCTGAAAGTCGAAACTCGCCCGATTACAACGGTATGTGTATTTTTTCCCTAGGCCATTCTGGTTAAGCGTTTGGAGCAGCAGAATTGCGAAAAATTTTTTGCCTTCTCAACCATTTCTTGGCTTCAAACTCCCATATCTCGCGAACGGATTGACCTAACCCAAAAATTCCTGTAGCGTCTGGAAGTAGAGACTCGCCCGATTACAACGGTATGTGTATTTTTTCCCTAGGCCATTCTGGTTAAGCGTTTGGAGCAGCAGAATTGCGAAAAATTTTTTGCCTTCTCAACCATTTCTTGGTTTCAAACTCCCATATCTCGCGAACGGATTGACCTAACCCAAAAATTCCTATTGCATCTGAAAGTAGAAACTCGCCCGATTACAACGGTATGTGTATTTTTTCCTTAGGCCATTCTGGTTAAGCGTTTGGAGCAGCAGAATTGCGAAAAATTTTTTGCCTTCTCAACCATTTCTTGGCTTCAAACTCCCATATCTCGCGAACGGATTGACCTAACCCAAAAATTCCTATTGCATCTGAAAGTAGAACCTCGCCCGATTACAGCGGTATGTGTATTTTTTCCCTAGGCCATTCTGGTTAAGCGTTTGGAGCAGCAGAATTGCGAAAAATTTTTTGCCTTCTCAACCATTTCTTGGCTTCAAACTCCCATATCTCGCGAACGGATTGACCTAACCCAAAAATTCCTGTAGCGTCTGGAAGTAGAGACTCGCCCGATTACAACGGTATGTGTATTTTTTCCCTAGGCCATTCTGGTTAAGCGTTTGGAGCAGCAGAATTGCGAAAAATTTTTTGCCTTCTCAACCATTTCTTGGCTTCAAACTCCCATATCTCGCGAACGGATTGACCTAACCCAAATTTCCTATTGCATCTGAAAGTAGAAACTCGCCCGATTACAACGGTATGTGTATTTTTTCCTTAGGCCATTCTGGTTAAGCGTTTGGAGCAACAGAATTGCGAAAAATTTTTTGCCTTCTCAACCATTTCTTGGCTTCAAACTCCCATATCTCGCGAACGGATTGACCTAACCCAAAAATTCCTATTGCATCTGAAAGTAGAACCTCGCCCGATTACAGCGGTATGTGTATTTTTTCCCTAGGCCATTCTGGTCAAGCGTTTGGAGCAGCAGAATTGCGAAAAATTTTTTGCCTTCTCAACCATTTCTTGGTTTCAAACTCCCATATCTCGCGAACGGATTGACCTAACCCAAAAATTCCTGTTGCATCTAAAAGTAGAAACTCGCCCGATTACAACGGTATGTGTATTTTTTCCCTAGGCCATTCTGGTTAAGCGTTTGGAGCAGCAGAATTGCGAAAAATTTTTTGCATTCTCAACCATTTCTTGGCTTCAAACTCCCATATCTCGCGAACGGATTGACCTAACCCAAAAATTTCTATTGCATCTGAAAGTAGAAACTCGCCCGATTACAACGGTATGTGTATTTTTTCCCTAGGCCATTCTGGTTAAGCGTTTGGAGCAGCAGAATTGCGAAAAATTTGTTGCCTTCTCTACCATTTCTTGGCTTCAAACTCCCATATCTCGCGAACAGATTGACCTAACCCAAAAATTCCTATTGCATCTGAAAGTCGAAACTCGCCCGATTACAACGGTATGTGTATTTTTTCCCTAGGCCATTCTGGTTAAGCGTTTGGAGCAGCAGAATTGCGAAAAATTTTTTGCCTTCTCAACCATTTCTTGGCTTCAAACTCCCATATCTCGCGAACAGATTGACCTAACCCAAAAATTCCTATTGCATCTGAAAGTCGAAACTCGCCCGATTACAACGGTATGTGTATTTTTTCCCTAGGCCATTCTGGTTAAGCGTTTGGAGCAGCAGAATTGCGAAAAATTTTTTGCCTTCTCAACCATTTCTTGGCTTCAAACTCCCATATCTCGCGAACGGATTGACCTAACCCAAAAATTCCTGTAGCGTCTGGAAGTAGAGACTCGCCCGATTACAACGGTATGTGTATTTTTTCCCTAGGCCATTCTGGTTAAGCGTTTGGAGCAGCAGAATTGCGAAAAATTTTTTGCCTTCTCAACCATTTCTTGGTTTCAAACTCCCATATCTCGCGAACGGATTGACCTAACCCAAAAATTCCTATTGCATCTGAAAGTAGAAACTCGCCCGATTACAACGGTATGTGTATTTTTTCCTTAGGCCATTCTGGTTAAGCGTTTGGAGCAGCAGAATTGCGAAAAATTTTTTGCCTTCTCAACCATTTCTTGGCTTCAAACTCCCATATCTCGCGAACGGATTGACCTAACCCAAAAATTCCTATTGCATCTGAAAGTAGAACCTCGCCCGATTACAGCGGTATGTGTATTTTTTCCCTAGGCCATTCTGGTTAAGCGTTTGGAGCAGCAGAATTGCGAAAAATTTTTTGCCTTCTCAACCATTTCTTGGCTTCAAACTCCCATATCTCGCGAACGGATTGACCTAACCCAAAAATTCCTGTAGCGTCTGGAAGTAGAGACTCGCCCGATTACAACGGTATGTGTATTTTTTCCCTAGGCCATTCTGGTTAAGCGTTTGGAGCAGCAGAATTGCGAAAAATTTTTTGCCTTCTCAACCATTTCTTGGCTTCAAACTCCCATATCTCGCGAACGGATTGACCTAACCCAAAAATTCCTATTGCATCTGAAAGTAGAAACTCGCCCGATTACAACGGTATGTGTATTTTTTCCTTAGGCCATTCTGGTTAAGCGTTTGGAGCAACAGAATTGCGAAAAATTTTTTGCCTTCTCAACCATTTCTTGGCTTCAAACTCCCATATCTCGCGAACGGATTGACCTAACCCAAAAATTCCTATTGCATCTGAAAGTAGAACCTCGCCCGATTACAGCGGTATGTGTATTTTTTCCCTAGGCCATTCTGGTCAAGCGTTTGGAGCAGCAGAATTGCGAAATATTTTTTGCCTTCTCAACCATTTCTTGGCTTCAAACTCCCATATCTCGCGAACGGATTGACCTAACCCAAAAATTCCTGTAGCGTCTGGAAGTAGAGACTCGCCCGATTACAACGGTATGTGTATTTTTTCCCTAGGCCATTCTGGTTAAGCGTTTGGAGCAGCAGAATTGCGAAAAATTTTTTGCCTTCTCAACCATTTCTTGGCTTCAAACTCCCATATCTCGCGAACGGATTGTCCTAACCCAAAAATTCCTATTGCATCTGAAAGTCGAAACCCGCCCGATTACAACGGTATGTGTATTTTTTCCCTAGGCCATTCTGATTAAGCGTTTGGAGCAGCAGAAGTGCGAAAGATTTGTTGTCTTCTCAACCATTTCTTGGCTTCAAACTCCCATATCTCGCGAACGGATTGACCTAAACGAAAAATTCCTGTTGCATCTAAAAGTAGAAATTCGCCCGATTACAACGGTATGTGTATTTTTTCCCTAGGCCATTCTGGTTAAGCGTTTGGAGCAGCAGAATTGCGAATACTTTTTTGCCTTCTCAACCATTTCTTGGCTTCAAACTCCCATATCTCGCGAACGGATTGACCTAACCCAAAAATTCCTATTGCATCTGAAAGTAGAAACTCGCCCGATTACAACGGTATGTGTATTTTTTCCCTAGGCCATTCTGGTTAAGCGTTTGGAGCAGCAGAAGTGCGAAAGATTTGTTGTCTTCCCAACCATTTCTTAGTTTCAAACTCCCATATCTCGCGAACGGATTGACCTAACCCAAAAGTTCCTGTTGCATCTGAAAGTAGAAACTCGCCCGATTATAACGGTAGCTGTATTTTTTCCCTAGGCCATTCTGGTTAAGCGTTTGGAGCAGCAGAATTGCGAAAAATTTTTTGCCTTCTCAACCATTTCTTGGCTTCAAACACCCATATCTCGCGAACGGATTGACCTAACCCAAAAATTCCTATTGCATCTGAAAGTAGAAACTCGCCCGATTACAACGGTATATGTATTTTTTCCCTAGGCCATTCTGGTTAAGCGTTTGGAGCAGCAGAATTGCGAAAAATTTTTTGCATCCTCAACCATTTCTTGGCTTCAAACTCCCATATCTCGCGAACGGATTGACCTAACCCAAAAATTTCTATTGCATCTGAAAGTAGAAACTCGCCCGATTACAACGGTATGTGTATTTTTTCCCTAGGCCATTCTGGTTAAGCGTTTGGAGCAGCAGAATTGCGAAAAATTTTTTGCCTTCTCAACCATTTCTTGGCTTCAAACTCCCATATCTCGCGAACGGATTGACCTAACCCAAAAATTCCAGTAGCGTCTGGAAGTAGAGACTCGCCCGATTACAACGGTATGTGTATTTTTTCCCTAGGCCATTCTGGTTAAGCGTTTGGTGCAGCAGAATTGCGAAAAATTTTTTGCCTTCTCAACCATTTCTTGGCTTCATACTCCCATATCTCGCGAACGGATTGACCTAACCCAAAAATTCCTATTGCATCTGAAAGTAGAAACTCGCCCGATTACAACGGTGTGTGTATTTTTTCCTTAGGCCATTCTGGTTAAGCGTTTGGAGCAGCAGAAGTGCGAAAGATTTGTTGTCTTCTGAACCATTTCTTAGTTTCAAACTCCCATATCTCGCGAACGGATTGACCTAACCCAAAAGTTCCTGTTGCATCTGAAAGTAGAAACTCGCCCGATTATAACGGTATCTGTATTTTTTCCCTAGGCCATTCTGGTTAAGCGTTTGGAGCAGCAGAATTGCGAAAAATTTTTTGCCTTCTCAACCATTTCTTGGCTTCAAACTCCCATATCTCGCGAACGGATTGACCTAACCCAAAAATTCCTATTGCATCTGAAAGTCGAAACCCGCCCGATTACAACGGTATGTGTATTTTTTCCCCAGGCCATTCTGATTAAGCGTTTGGAGCAGCAGAAGTGCGAAAGATTTGTTGTCTTCTCAACCATTTCTTGGCTTCAAACTCCCATATCTCGCGAACGGATTGACCTAACCGAAAAATTCCTGTTGCATCTAAAAGTAGAAACTCGCCCGATTACAACGGTATGTGTATTTTTTCCCTAGGCCATTCTGGTTAAGCGTTTGGAGCAGCAGAATTGCGAAAAATTTTTTGCATTCTCAACCAATTCTTGCCTTCAAACTCCCATATCTCGCGAACGGATTGACCTAACCCAAAAATTCCGATTGCATCTGAAAGTAGAAACTCGCCCGATTACAACGGTATGTGTATTTTTTGCCTAGGCCATTCTGGTTAAGCGTTTGGAGCAGCAGAATTGCGAAAAATTTTTTGCCTTCTCAACCATTTCTTGGCTTCAAACTCCCATATCTCGCGAACGGGTTGACCTAACCCAAAAATTCCTATTGCATCTGAAAGTAGAAACTCGCCCGATTACAACGGTATGTGTATTTTTTCCCTAGGCCATTCTGGTTAAGCGTTTGGAGCAGCAGAATTGCGAAAAATTTGTTGCCTTCTCAACCATTTCTTGGCTTCAAACTCCCATATCTCGCGAACGGATTGACCTAACCCAAAAATTCCTATTGCATCTGAAAGTCGAAACTCGCCCGATTACAACGGTATGTGTATTTTTTCCCTAGGCCATTCTGGTTAAGCGTTTGGAGCAGCAGAATTGCGAAAAATTTTTTGCCTTCTCAACCATTTCTTGGCTTCAAACTCCCATATCTCGCGAACGGATTGACCTAACCCAAAAATTCCTGTAGCGTCTGGAAGTAGAGACTCGCCCGATCACATCGGTATGTGTATTTTTTCCCTAGGCCATTCTGGTTAAGCGTTTGGAGCAGCAGAATTGCGAAAAAATTTTTGCCTTCTCAACCATTTCTTGGCTTCAAACTCCCATATCTCGCGAACGGATTGACCTAACCCAAAAATTCCTATTGCATCTGAAAGTAGAAACTCGCTCGATTACAACGGTATGTGTACTTTCTCCCTAGGCCATTCTGGTTAAGCGTTTGGAGCAGCAGAATTGCGAAAAATTTTTTGCCTTCTCAACCAATTCTTGGCTTCAAACTCCCATATCTCGCGAACGGATTGACCTAACCCAAAAATTCCAATTGCATCTGAAAGTAGAACCTCGCCCGATTACATCGGTATGTGTATTTTTTCCCTAGGCCATTCTGGTTAAGCGTTTGGAGCAGCAGAAGTGCGAAAAATTTTTTGCCTTCTCAACCATTTCTTGGCTTCAAACTCCCATATCTCGCGAACGGATTGACATAACCCAAAAATTCCTGTAGCGTCTGGAAGTAGAGACTCGCCCGATTACAACGGTATGTGTATTTTTTCCCTAGGCCATTCTGGTTAAGCGTTTGGAGCAACAGAGTTGCGAAAAATTTTTTGCCTTCTCAACCATTTCTTGGCTTCAAACTCCCATATCTCGCGAACGGATTGACCTAACCCAAAAATTCCTATTGCATCTGAAAGTAGAAACTCGCCCGATTACAACGGTATGTGTATTTTTTCCCTAGGCCATTCTGGTTAAGCGTTTGGAGCAGCAGAAGTGCGAAAGATTTGTCGTCTTCTCAACCATTTCTTAGCTTCAAACTCCCATATCTCGCGAACGGATTGACCTATCCGAAAAATTCCTGTGCATCTGAAAGTAGAAACACGCCCGATTATAGCGGTATGTGTATTTTTTCCCTAGGCCATTCTGGTTAAGCGTTTGGAGCAGCAGAAGTGCGAAAGATTTGTTGTCTTCTCAACCATTTCTTAGTTTCAAACTCCCATATCTCGCGAACGGATTGACCTAACCCAAAAATTCCTATTGCATCTGAAAGTAGAAACTCGCCCGATTATAACGGTATCTGTATTTTTTCCCTAGGCCATTCTGGTTATGCGTTTGGAGCAGCAGAATTGCGAAAAATTTTTTGCCTTCTCAACCATTTCTTGGCTTCAAACTCCCATATCTCGCGAACGGATTGACCTAACCCAAAAATTCCTGTAGCGTCTGGAAGTAGAGACTCGCCCGATTATAACGGTATCTGTATTTTTTCCCTAGGCCATTCTGGTTAAGCGTTTGGAGCAGCAGAATTGCGAAAAATTTTTTGCCTTCTCAACCATTTCTTGGCTTCAAACTCCCATATCTCGCGAACGGATTGACCTAACCCAAAAATTCCTATTGCATCTGAAAGTAGAAACTCGCCCGATTACAACGGTGTGTGTATTTTTTCCCTAGGCCATTCTGGTTAAGCGTTTGGAGCAGCAGAATTGAGAAAAATTTTTTGCCTTCTCAAACATTTCTTGGTTTCAAACTCCCATATCTCGCGAACGGATTGACCTAACCCAAAAATTTCTATTGCATCTGAAAGTAGAAACTCGCCCGATTACAACGGTATGTGTATTTTTTCCCTAGGCCATTCTGGTTAAGCGTTTGGAGCAGCAGAAGTGCGAAAGATTTGTCGTCTTCTCAACCATTTCTTAGCTTCAAACTCCCATATCTCGCGAACGGATTGACCTATCCGAAAAATTCCTGTGCATCTGAAAGTAGAAACACGCCCGATTATAGCGGTATGTGTATTTTTTCCCTAGGCCATTCTGGTTAAGCGTTTGGAGCAGCAGAAGTGCGAAAGATTTGTTGTCTTCTCAACCATTTCTTAGTTTCAAACTCCCATATCTCGCGAACGGATTGACCTAACCCAAAAATTCCTATTGCATCTGAAAGTAGAAACTCGCCCGATTATAACGGTATCTGTATTTTTTCCCTAGGCCATTCTGGTTATGCGTTTGGAGCAGCAGAATTGCGAAAAATTTTTTGCCTTCTCAACCATTTCTTGGCTTCAAACTCCCATATCTCGCGAACGGATTGACCTAACCCAAAAATTCCTGTAGCGTCTGGAAGTAGAGACTCGCCCGATTATAACGGTATCTGTATTTTTTCCCTAGGCCATTCTGGTTAAGCGTTTGGAGCAGCAGAATTGCGAAAAATTTTTTGCCTTCTCAACCATTTCTTGGCTTCAAACTCCCATATCTCGCGAACGGATTGACCTAACCCAAAAATTCCTATTGCATCTGAAAGTAGAAACTCGCCCGATTACAACGGTGTGTGTATTTTTTCCCTAGGCCATTCTGGTTAAGCGTTTGGAGCAGCAGAATTGAGAAAAATTTTTTGCCTTCTCAAACATTTCTTGGTTTCAAACTCCCATATCTCGCGAACGGATTGACCTAACCCAAAAATTTCTATTGCATCTGAAAGTAGAAACTCGCCCGATTACAACGGTATGTGTATTTTTTCCCTAGGCCATTCTGGTTAAGCGTTTGGAGCAGCAGAATTGCGAAAAATTTGTTGCCTTCTCAACCATTTCTTGGCTTCAAACTCCCATATCTCGCGAACAGATTGACCTAACCCAAAAATTCCTATTGCATCTGAAAGTCGAAACTCGCCCGATTACAACGGTATGTGTATTTTTTCCCTAGGCCATTCTGGTTAAGCGTTTGGAGCAGCAGAATTGCGAAAAATTTGTTGCCTTCTCAACCATTTCTTGGCTTCAAACTCCCATATCTCGCGAACGGATTGACCTAACCCAAAAATTCCTATTGCATCTGAAAGTAGAAACTCGCCCGATTACAACGGTATGTGTATTTTTTCCCTAGGCCATTCTGGTTAAGCGTTTGGAGCAGCAGAAGTGCGAAAAATTTTTTGCCTTCTCAACCATTTCTTGGCTTCAAACTCCCATATCTCGCGAACGGATTGACATAACCCAAAAATTCCTGTAGCGTCTGGAAGTAGAGACTCGCCCGATTACAACGGTATGTGTATTTTTTCCCTAGGCCATTCTGGTTAAGCGTTTGGAGCAACAGAGTTGCGAAAAATTTTTTGCCTTCTCAACCATTTCTTGGCTTCAAACTCCCATATCTCGCGAACGGATTGACCTAACCCAAAAATTCCTATTGCATCTGAAAGTAGAAACTCGCCCGATTACAACGGTATGTGTATTTTTTCCCTAGGCCATTCTGGTTAAGCGTTTGGAGCAGCAGAAGTGCGAAAGATTTGTCGTCTTCTCAACCATTTCTTAGCTTCAAACTCCCATATCTCGCGAACGGATTGACCTAACCGAAAAATTCCTGTGCATCTGAAAGTAGAAACACGCCCGATTATAGCGGTATGTGTATTTTTTCCCTAGGCCATTCTGGTTAAGCGTTTGGAGCAGCAGAAGTGCGAAAGATTTGTTGTCTTCTCAACCATTTCTTAGTTTCAAACTCCCATATCTCGCGAACGGATTGACCTAACCCAAAAATTCCTATTGCATCTGAAAGTAGAAACTCGCCCGATTATAACGGTATCTGTATTTTTTCCCTAGGCCATTCTGGTTATGCGTTTGGAGCAGCAGAATTGCGAAAAATTTTTTGCCTTCTCAACCATTTCTTGGCTTCAAACTCCCATATCTCGCGAACGGATTGACCTAACCCAAAAATTCCTGTAGCGTCTGGAAGTAGAGACTCGCCAGATTATAACGGTATCTGTATTTTTTCCCTAGGCCATTCTGGTTAAGCGTTTGGAGCAGCAGAATTGCGAAAAATTTTTTGCCTTCTCAACCATTTCTTGGCTTCAAACTCCCATATCTCGCGAACGGATTGACCTAACCCAAAAATTCCTATTGCATCTGAAAGTAGAAACTCGCCCGATTACAACGGTGTGTGTATTTTTTCCCTAGGCCATTCTGGTTAAGCGTTTGGAGCAGCAGAATTGAGAAAAATTTTTTGCCTTCTCAAACATTTCTTGGTTTCAAACTCCCATATCTCGCGAACGGATTGACCTAACCCAAAAATTTCTATTGCATCTGAAAGTAGAAACTCGCCCGATTACAACGGTATGTGTATTTTTTCCCTAGGCCACTCTGGTTAAGCGTTTGGAGCATCAGAATTGCGAAAAATTTGTTGCCTTCTCAACCATTTCTTGGCTTCAAACTCCCATATCTCGCGAACAGATTGACCTAACCCAAAAATTCCTATTGCATCTGAAAGTCGAAACTCGCCCGATTACAACGGTATGTGTATTTTTTCCCTAGGCCATTCTGGTTAAGCGTTTGGAGCAGCAGAATTGCGAAAAATTTGTTGCCTTCTCAACCATTTCTTGGCTTCAAACTCCCATATCTCGCGAACGGATTGACCTAACCCAAAAATTCCTATTGCATCTGAAAGTAGAAACTCGCCCGATTACAACGGTATGTGTATTTTTTCCCTAGGCCATTCTGGTTAAGCGTTTGGAGCAGCAGAAATGCGAAAAATTTTTTGCATTCTCAACCATTTCTTGGCTTCAAACTCCCATATCTCGCGAACGGATTGACCTAACCCAAAAATTTCTATTGCATCTGAAAGTAGAAACTCGCCCGATTACAACGGTATGTGTATTTTTTCCCTAGGCCATTCTGGTTAAGCGTTTGGAGCATAGAATTGCGAAAAATTTGTTGCCTTCTCAACCATTTCTTGGCTTCAAACTCCCATATCTCGCGAACGGATTGACCTAACCCAAAAGTTCCTGTTGCATCTGAAAGTAGAAACTCGCCCGATTATAACGGTATCTGTATTTTTTCCCTAGGCCATTCTGGTTAAGCGTTTGGAGCAGCAGAATTGCGAAAAATTTTTTGCCTTCTCAACCATTTCTTGGCTTCAAACTCCCATATCTCGCGAACGGATTGACCTAACACAAAAATTCCAATTGCATCTGAAAGTAGAACCTCGCCCGATTACAGCGGTATGTGTATTTTTTCCCTAGGCCATTCTGGTTAAGCGTTTGGAGCAGCAGAAATGCGAAAAATATTTTGCCTTCTCAACCATTTCTTGGCTTCAAACTCCCATATCTCGCGAACGGATTGACATAACCCAAAAATTCCTGTAGCGTCTGGAAGTAGAGACTCGCCCGATTACAACGGTATGTGTATTTTTTCCCTAGGCCATTCTGGTTAAGCGTTTGGAGCAACAGAGTTGCGAAAAATTTTTTGCCTTCTCAACCATTTCTTGGCTTCAAACTCCCATATCTCGCGAACGGATTGACCTAACCCAAAAATTCCTATTGCATCTGAAAGTAGAAACTCGCCCGATTACAACGGTATGTGTATTTTTTCCCTAGGCCATTCTGGTTAAGCGTTTGGAGCAGCAGAATTGTGAAAAATTTTTTGCCTTCTCAACCATTTCTTGGTTTCAAACTCCCATATCTCGCGAACGGATTGACCTAACCCAAAAATTCCTATTGCATCTGAAAGTAGAAACTCGCCCGATTACAACGGTATGTGTATTTTTTCCCTAGGCCATTCTGGTTAAGCGTTTGGAGCAGCAGAAATGCGAAAAATTTTTTGCCTTCTCAACCATTTCTAGGCTTCAAACTCCCATATCTCGCGAACGGATTGACCTAACCCAAAAATTCCTGTTGCATCTAAAAGTAGAAACTCGCCCGATTACAACGGTATGTGTATTTTTTCCCTAGGCCATTCTGGTTAAGCGTTTGGAGCAGCAGAATTGCGAAAAATTTGTTGCCTTCTCAACCATTTCTTGGCTTCAAACTCCCATATCTCGCGAACAGATTGACCTAACCCAAAAATTCCTATTGCATCTGAAAGTCGAAACTCGCCCGATTACAACGGTGTGTGTATTTTTTCCCTAGGCCATTCTGGTTAAGCGTTTGGAGCAGCAGAATTGCGAAAAATTTATTGCCTTCTCAACCATTTCTTGGCTACAAACTCCCATATCTCGCGAACGGATTGACCTAACCCAAAAATTCCTATTGCATCTGAAAGTAGAAACTCGCCCGATTACAACGGTATGTGTATTTTTTCCCTAGGCCATTCTGGTTAAGCGTTTGGAGCAGCAGAAATGCGAAAAATTTTTTGCATTCTCAACCATTTCTTGGCTTCAAACTCCCATATCTCGCGAACGGATTGACCTAACCCAAAAATTTCTATTGCATCTGAAAGTAGAAACTCGCCCGATTACAACGGTATGTGTATTTTTTCCCTAGGCCATTCTGGTTAAGCGTTTGGAGCAGCAGAATTGCGAAAAATTAGTTGCCTTCTCAACCATTTCTTGGCTTCAAACTCCCATATCTCGCGAACGGATTGACCTAACCCAAAAATTCCTATTGCATCTGAAAGTCGAAACTCGCCCGATTACAACGGTATGTGTATTTTTTCCCTAGGCCATTCTGGTTAAGCGTTTGGAGCAGCAGAATTGCGAAAAATTTTTTGCCTTCTCAACCATTTCTTGGCTTCAAACTCCCATATCTCGCGAACGGATTGACCTAACCCAAAAATTCCTGTATCGTCTGGAAGTAGAGACTCGCCCGATCACAACGGTATGTGTATTTTTTCCCTAGGCCATTCTGGTTAAGCGTTTGGAGCAGCAGAATTGCGAAAAATTTTTTGCCTTCTCAACCATTTCTTGGCTTCAAACTCCCATATCTCGCGAACGGATTGTCCCAACCCAAAAATTCCTATTGCATCTGAAAGTAGAAACTCGCCCGATTACAACGGTATGTGTATTTTTTCCCTAGGCCATTCTGGTTAAGCGTTTGGAGCAGCAGAAATGCGAAAAATTTTTTGCCTTCTCAACCATTTCTAGGCTTCAAACTCCCATATCTCGCGAACGGATTGACCTAACCCAAAAATTCCTGTTGCATCTAAAAGTAGAAACTCGCCCGATTACAACGGTATGTGTATTTTTTCCCTAGGCCTTTCTGGTTAAGCGTTTGGAGCAGCAGAATTGCGAAAAATTTGTTGCCTTCTCAACCATTTCTTGGCTTCAAACTCCCATATCTCGCGAACAGATTGACCTAACCCAAAAATTCCTATTGCATCTGAAAGTCGAAACTCGCCCGATTACAACGGTGTGTGTATTTTTTCCCTAGGCCATTCTGGTTAAGCTTTTGGAGCAGCAGAATTGCGAAAAATTTATTGCCTTCTCAACCATTTCTTGGCTACAAACTCCCATATCTCGCGAACGGATTGACCTAACCCAAAAATTCCTATTGCATCTGAAAGTAGAAACTCGCCCGATTACAACGGTATGTGTATTTTTTCCCTAGGCCATTCTGGTTAAGCGTTTGGAGCAGCAGAATTGCGAAAAATTAGTTGCCTTCTCAACCATTTCTTGGCTTCAAACTCCCATATCTCGCGAACGGATTGACCTAACCCAAAAATTCCTATTGCATCTGAAAGTCGAAACTCGCCCGATTACAACGGTATGTGTATTTTTTCCCTAGGCCATTCTGGTTAAGCGTTTGGAGCAGCAGAATTGCGAAAAATTTTTTGCCTTCTCAACCATTTCTTGGCTTCAAACTCCCATATCTCGCGAACGGATTGACCTAACCCAAAAATTCCTGTATCGTCTGGAAGTAGAGACTCGCCCGATCACAACGGTATGTGTATTTTTTCCCTAGGCCATTCTGGTTAAGCGTTTGGAGCAGCAGAATTGCGAAAAATTTTTTGCCTTCTCAACCATTTCTTGGCTTCAAACTCCCATATCTCGCGAACGGATTGTCCCAACCCAAAAATTCCTATTGCATCTGAAAGTAGAAACTCGCCCGATTACAACGGTATGTGTATTTTTTCCCTAGGCCATTCTGGTTAAGCGTTTGGAGCAGCAGAAATGCGAAAAATTTTTTGCCTTCTCAACCATTTCTAGGCTTCAAACTCCCATATCTCGCGAACGGATTGACCTAACCCAAAAATTCCTGTTGCATCTAAAAGTAGAAACTCGCCCGATTACAACGGTATGTGTATTTTTTCCCTAGGCCTTTCTGGTTAAGCGTTTGGAGCAGCAGAATTGCGAAAAATTTGTTGCCTTCTCAACCATTTCTTGGCTTCAAACTCCCATATCTCGCGAACAGATTGACCTAACCCAAAAATTCCTATTGCATCTGAAAGTCGAAACTCGCCCGATTACAACGGTGTGTGTATTTTTTCCCTAGGCCATTCTGGTTAAGCTTTTGGAGCAGCAGAATTGCGAAAAATTTATTGCCTTCTCAACCATTTCTTGGCTACAAACTCCCATATCTCGCGAACGGATTGACCTAACCCAAAAATTCCTATTGCATCTGAAAGTAGAAACTCGCCCGATTACAACGGTATGTGTATTTTTTCCCTAGGCCATTCTGGTTAAGCGTTTGGAGCAGCAGAATTGCGAAAAATTAGTTGCCTTCTCAACCATTTCTTGGCTTCAAACTCCCATATCTCGCGAACGGATTGACCTAACCCAAAAATTCCTATTGCATCTGAAAGTCGAAACTCGCCCGATTACAACGGTATGTGTATTTTTTCCCTAGGCCATTCTGGTTAAGCGTTTGGAGCAGCAGAATTGCGAAAAATTTTTTGCCTTCTCAACCATTTCTTGGCTTCAAACTCCCATATCTCTCGAACGGATTGACCTAACCCAAAAATTCCTATTGCATCTGAAAGTAGAAACTCGCCCGATTACAACGGTATGTGTATTTTTTCCCTAGGCCATTCTGGTTAAGCGTTTGGAGCAGCAGAAGTGCGAAAGATTTGTCGTCTTCTCAACCATTTCTTAGCTTCAAACTCCCATATCTCGCGAACGGATTGACCTAACCGAAAAATTCCCGTGCATCTGAAAGTAGAAACACGCCCGATTATAACGGTATGTGTATTTTTTCCCTAGGCCATTCTGGTTAAGCGTTTGGAGCAGCAGAAGTGCGAAAGATTTGTTGTCTTCTCAACCATTTCTTAGTTTCAAACTCCCATATCTCGCGAACGGATTGACCTAACCCAAAAATTCCTATTGCATCTGAAAGTAGAAACTCGCCCGATTATAACGGTATCTGTATTTTTTCCCTAGGCCATTCTGGTTATGCGTTTGGAGCAGCAGAATTGCGAAAAATTTTTTGCCTTCTCAACCATTTCTTGGCTTCAAACTCCCATATCTCGCGAACGGATTGACCTAACCCAAAAATTCCTGTAGCGTCTGGAAGTAGAGACTCGCCCGATTACAACGGTATGTGTATTTTTTCCCTAGGCCATTCTGGTTAAGCGTTTGGAGCAGCAGAATTGCGAAAAATTTTTTGCCTTCTCAACCATTTCTTGGCTTCAAACTCCCATATCTCGCGAACGGATTGACCTAACCCAAAAATTCCTGTAGCGTCTGGAAGTAGAACCTCGCCCGATTACAGCGGTATGTGTATTTTTTCCCTAGGCCATTCTGGTTAAGCGTTTGGAGCAGCAGAATTGCGAAAAATTTTTTGCCTTCTCAACCATTTCTTGGCTTCAAACTCCCATATCTCTCGAACGGATTGACCTAACCCAAAAATTCCTATTGCATCTGAAAGTAGAAACTCGCCCGATTACAACGGTATGTGTATTTTTTCCCTAGGCCATTCTGGTTAAGCGTTTGGAGCAGCAGAAGTGCGAAAGATTTGTCGTCTTCTCAACCATTTCTTAGCTTCAAACTCCCATATCTCGCGAACGGATTGACCTAACCGAAAAATTCCTGTGCATCTGAAAGTAGAAACACGCCCGATTATAACGGTATGTGTATTTTTTCCCTAGGCCATTCTGGTTAAGCGTTTGGAGCAGCAGAAGTGCGAAAGATTTGTTGTCTTCTCAACCATTTCTTAGCTTCAAACTCCCATATCTCGCGAACGGATTGACCTAACCCAAAAATTCCTATTGCATCTGAAAGTAGAAACTCGCCCGATTATAACGGTATCTGTATTTTTTCCCTAGGCCATTCTGGTTATGCGTTTGGAGCAGCAGAATTGCGAAAAATTTTTTGCCTTCTCAACCATTTCTTGGCTTCAAACTCCCATATCTCGCGAACGGATTGACCTAACCGAAAAATTCCTGTGCATCTGAAAGTAGAAACACGCCCGATTATAACGGTATCTGTATTTTTTCCCTAGGCCATTCTGTTTAAGCGTTTGGAGCAGCAGAATTGCGAAAAATTTTTTGCCTTCTCAACCATTTCTTGGCTTCAAACTCCCATATCTCGCGAACGGATTGACCTAACCCAAAAATTCCATTTTGCTTCTGAAAGTAGAAACTCGCCCGATTACAACGGTATGTGTATTTTTTCCCAAGGCCATTCTGGTTAAGCGTTTGGAGCAGCAGAAATGCGAAAAATTTTTTGCCTTCTCAACCATTTCTTGGCTTCAAACTCCCATATCTCGCGAACGGATTGACCTAACCCAAAAATTCTTGTTGCATCTAAAAGTAGAAACTCGCCCGATTACATCGGTATGTGTATTTTTTCCCTAGGCCACTCTGGTTAAGCGTTTGGAGCAGCAGAATTGCGAAAAATTTTTTGCATTCTCAACCATTTCTTGGCTTCAAACTCCCATATCTCGCGAACGGATTGACCTAACCCAAAGATTTCTATTGCATCTGAAAGTAGAAACTCGCCCGATTACAACGGTATGTGTATTTTTTCCCTAGGCCATTCTGGTTAAGCGTTTGGAGCAGCAGAAGTGCGAAAGATTTGTTGTCTTCTCAACCATTTCTTAGTTTCAAACTCCCATATCTCGCGAACGGATTGACCTAACCCAAAAATTCCTATTGCATCTGAAAGTAGAAACTCGCCCGATTATAACGGTATCTGTATTTTTTCCCTAGGCCATTCTGGTTATGCGTTTGGAGCAGCAGAATTGCGAAAAATTTTTTGCCTTCTCAACCATTTCTTGGCTTCAAACTCCCATATCTCGCGAACGGATTGACCTAACCCAAAATTCCTGTAGCGTCTGGAAGTAGAGACTCGCCCGATTACAACGGTATGTGTATTTTTTCCCTAGGCCATTCTGGTTAAGCGTTTGGAGCAGCAGAATTGCGAAAAATTTTTTGCTTTCTCAACCATTTCTTGGCTTCAAACTCCCATATCTCTCGAACGGATTGACCTAACCCAAAAATTCCTATTGCATCTGAAAGTAGAAACTCGCCCGATTACAACGGTATGTGTATTTTTTCCCTAGGCCATTCTGGTTAAGCGTTTGGAGCAGCAGAAGTGCGAAGGATTTGTCGTCATCTCGACCATTTCTTAGCTTCAAACTCCCATATCTCGCGAACGGATGGACCTAACCGAAAAATTCCTGTGCATCTGAAAGTAGAAACACGCCCGATTATAACGGTATCTGTATTTTTTCCCTAGGCCATTCTGTTTAAGCGTTTGGAGCAGCAGAATTGCGAAAAATTTTTTGCCTTCTCAACCATTTCTTGGCTTCAAACTCCCATATCTCGCGAACGGATTGACCTAACCCAAAAATTCCTATTGTATCTGAAAGTAGAAACTCGCCCGATTACAACGGTATGTGTATTTTTTCCCAAGGCCATTCTGGTTAAGCGTTTGTAGCAGCAGAAATGCGAAAAATTTGTTGCCTTCTCAACCATTTCTTGGCTTCCAACTCCCATATCTCGCGAACGGATTGACCTAACCCAAAAATTCTTGTTGCATCTAAAAGTAGAAACTCGACCGATTACATCGGTATGTGTATTTTTTCCCTAGGCCACTCTGGTTAAGCGTTTGGAACAGCAGAATTGCGAAAAATTTTTTGCATTCTCAACCATTTCTTGGCTTCAAACTCCCATATCTCGCGAACGGATTGACCTAACCCAAAAATTCCTGTAGCGTCTGGAAGTAGAGACTCGCCCGATTACAACGGTATGTGTATTTTTTCCCTAGGCCATTCTGGTTAAGCGTTTGGAGCAACAGAGTTGCGAAAAATTTTTTGCCTTCTCAACCATTTCTTGGCTTCAAACTCCCATATCTCGCGAACGGATTGACCTAACCCAAAAATTCCTATTGCATCTGAAAGTAGAAACTCGCCCGATTACAACGGTATGTGTATTTTTTCCCTAGGCCATTCTGGTTAAGCGTTTGGAGCAGCAGAATTGTGAAAAATTTTTTGCCTTCTCAACCATTTCTTGGCTTCAAACTCCCATATCTCGCGAACGGATTGACCTAACCCAAATATTCCTATTGCATCTGAAAGTAGAAACTCGCCCGATTACAACGGTATGTGTATTTTTTCCCTAGGCCATTCTGGTTAAGCGTTTGAAGCAGCAGAAGTGCGAAAGATTTGTTGTCTTCTCAACCATTTCTTAGTTTCAAACTCCCATATCTCGCGAACGGATTGACCTAACCCAAAAATTCCTGTTGCATCTGAAAGTAGAAACTCGCCCGATTATAACGGTATCTGTATTTTTTCCCTAGGCCATTCTGGTTATGCGTTTGGAGCAGCAGAATTGCGAAAAATTTTTTGCCTTCTCAACCATTTCTTGGCTTCAAACTCCCATATCTCGCGAACGGATTGACCTAACCCAAAAATTCCTGTAGCGTCTGGAAGTAGAGACTCGCCCGATTACAACGGTATGTGTATTTTTTCCCTAGGCCATCCTGGTTAAGCGTTTGGAGCAGCAGAATTGCGAAAAATTTTTTGCCTTCTCAACCATTTCTTGGCTTCAAACTCCCATATCTCTCGAACGGATTGACCTAACCCAAAAATTCCTATTGCATCTGAAAGTAGAACCTCGCCCGATTACAGCGGTATGTGTATTTTTTCCCTAGGCCATTCTGGTTAAGCGTTTGGAGCAGCAGAATTGCGAAAAATTTTTTGCCTTCTCAACCATTTCTTGGCTTCAAACTCCCATATCTCGCGAACGGATTGACCTAACCCAAAAATTCCTATTGCATCTGAAAGTCGAAACTCGCCCGATTACAACGGTATGTGTATTTTTTCCCTAGGCCATTCTGGTTAAGCGTTTGGAGCAGCAGAAGTGCGAAAGAGTTGTTGTCTTCTCAACCATTTCTTAGCTTCAAACTCCCATATCTCGCGAACGGATTGACCTAACCCAAAAATTCCTGTTGCATCTGAAAGTAGAAACTCGCCCGATTACAACGGTATGTGTATTTTTTCCCTAGGCCATTCTGGTTAAGCGTTTGGAGCAGCAGAATTGCGAAAAATTTTTTGCCTTCTCAACCATTTCTTGGCTTCAAACTCCCATATCTCGCGAACGGATTGACCTAACCCAAAAATTCCTATTGCATCTGAAAGTAGAAACTCGCCCGATTACAACGGTATGTTTTTTTTCCCTAGGCCATTCTGGTTAAGCGTTTGGAGCAGCAGAAATGCGAAAAATTTTTTGCCTTCTCAACCATTTCTTGGATTCAAACTCCCATATCTCGCGAGCGGATTGACCTAACCCAAAAATTCCTGTTGCATCTGAAAGTAGAAACTCGCCCGATTACAACGGTATGTGTATTTTTTCCCTAGGCCATTCTGGTTAAGCGTTTGGAGCAGCAGAATTGCGAAAAATTTTTTGCATTCTCAACCATTTCTTGGCTTCAAACTCCCATATCTCGCGAACGGATTGACCTAACCCAAAAATTCCTATTGCATCTGAAAGTAGAAACTCGCCCGATTACAACGGTATGTGTATTTTTTCCCTAGGCCATTCTGGTTAAGCGTTTGGAGCAGCAGAATTGCGAAAAATTTGTTGCCTTCTCAACCATTTCTTGGCTTCAAACTCCCATATCTCGCGAACGGATTGACCTAACCCAAAAATTCCTATTGCATCTGAAAGTCGAAACTCGCCCGATTACAACGGTATGTGTATTTTTCCCCTAGGCCATTCTGGTTAAGCGTTTGGAGCAGCAGAAGTGCGAAAGATTTGTTGTCTTCTCAACCATTTCTTAGCTTCAAACTCCCATATCTCGCGAACGGATTGACCTAACCCAAAAATTCCTGTTGCATCTGAAAGTAGAAACTCGCCCGATTATAACGGTATCTGTATTTTTTCCCTAGGCCATTCTGTTTAAGCGTTTGGAGCAGCAGAATTGCGAAAAATTTTTTGCCTCCTCAACCATTTCTTGGCTTCAAACTCCCATATCTCGCGCACGGATTGACCTAACCCAAAAATTCCTAGTGCATCTGAAAGTAGAAACTCGCCCGATTACAAGGGTATGTGTATTTTTTCCCTAGGCCATTCTGGTTAAGCGTTTGGAGCAGCAGAAGTGCGAAAGATTTGTTGTCTTCTCAACCATTTCTTAGCTTCAAACTCCCATATCTCGCGAACGGATTGACCTAACCCAAAAATTCCTGTTGCATCTGAAAGTAGAAACTCGCCCGATTATAACGGTATCTGTATTTTTTCCCTAGGCCATTCTGTTTAAGCGTTTGCAGCAGCAGAATTGCGAAAAATTTTTTGCCTCCTCAACCATTTCTTGGCTTCAAACTCCCATATCTCGCGAACGGATTGACCTAACCCAAAAATTCCTAGTGCATCTGAAAGTAGAAACTCGCCCGATTACAACGGTATGTGTGTTTTTTCCCTAGGCCATTCTGGTTAAGCGTTTGGAGCAGCAGAAGTGCGAAAGATTTGTTGTCTTCTCAACCATTTCTTAGCTTCAAACTCCCATATCTCGCGAACGGATTGACCTAACCCAAAAATTCCTGTTGCATCTGAAAGTAGAAACCCGCCCGATTACAACGGTATGTGAATTTTTTCCCTAGGCCATTCTGGTTAAGCGTTTGGAGCTGCAGAATTGCGAAAAATTTGTTGCCTTCTCAACCATTTCTTGGCTTCAAACTCCCATATCTCGCGAACGGATTGACCTAACCCAAAAATTCCTATTGCATCTGAAAGTCGAAACTCGCCCGATTACAACGGTATGTGTATTTTTTCCCTAGGCCATTCTGGTTAAGCGTTTGGAGCAGCAGAAGTGCGAAAGATTTGTTGTCTTCTCAACCATTTCTTAGCTTCAAACTCCCATATCTCGCGAACGGATTGACCTAACCCAAAAATTCCTGTTGCATCTGAAAGTAGAAACTCGCCCGATTACAACGGTATGTGTATTTTTTCCCTAGGCCATTCTGGTTAAGCGTTTGGAGCAGCAGAATTGCGAAAAATTTTTTGCCTTCTCAACCATTTCTTGGCTTCAAACACCCATATCTCGCGAACGGATTGACCTAACCCAAAAATTCCTATTGCATCTGAAAGTAGAAACTCGCCCGATTACAACGGTATGTTTTTTTTCCCTAGGCCATTCTGGTTAAGCGTTTGGAGCAGCAGAAATGCGAAAAATTTTTTGCCTTCTCAACCATTTCTTGGATTCAAACTCCCATATCTCGCGAGCGGATTGACCTAACCCAAAAATTCCTGTTGCATCTGAAAGTAGAAACTCGCCCGATTACAACGGTATGTGTATTTTTTCCCTAGGCCATTCTGGTTAAGCGTTTGGAGCAGCAGAATTGCGAAAAATTTTTTGCATTCTCAACCATTTCTTGGCTTCAAACTCCCATATCTCGCGAACGGATTGACCTAACCCAAAAATTCCTATTGCATCTGAAAGTAGAAACTCGCCCGATTACAACGGTATGTGTATTTTTTCCCTAGGCCATTCTGGTTAAGCGTTTGGAGCAGCAGAATTGCGAAAAATTTGTTGCCTTCTCAACCATTTCTTGGCTTCAAACTCCCATATCTCGCGAACGGATTGACCTAACCCAAAAATTCCTATTGCATCTGAAAGTCGAAACTCGCCCGATTACAACGGTATGTGTATTTTTCCCCTAGGCCATTCTGGTTAAGCGTTTGGAGCAGCAGAAGTGCGAAAGATTTGTTGTCTTCTCAACCATTTCTTAGCTTCAAACTCCCATATCTCGCGAACGGATTGACCTAACCCAAAAATTCCTGTTGCATCTGAAAGTAGAAACCCGCCCGATTACAACGGTATGTGAATTTTTTCCCTAGGCCATTCTGGTTAAGCGTTTGGAGCTGCAGAATTGCGAAAAATTTGTTGCCTTCTCAACCATTTCTTGGCTTCAAACTCCCATATCTCGCGAACGGATTGACCTAACCCAAAAATTCCTATTGCATCTGAAAGTCGAAACTCGCCCGATTACAACGGTATGTGTATTTTTTCCCTAGGCCATTCTGGTTAAGCGTTTGGAGCAGCAGAAGTGCAAAATTTGTTGCCTTCTCAACCATTTCTTGGCTTCAAACTCCCATATCTCGCGAACGGATTGACCTAACCCAAAAATTCCTATTGCATCTGAAAGTCGAAACTCGCCCGATTACAACGGTATGTGTATTTTTTCCCTAGGCCATTCTGGTTAAGCGTTTGGAGCAGCAGAAGTGCGAAAGATTTGTTGTCTTCTCAACCATTTCTTAGCTTCAAACTCCCATATCTCGCGAACGGATTGACCTAACCCAAAAATTCCTGTTGCATCTGAAAGTAGAAACTCGCCCGATTACAACGGTATGTGTATTTTTTCCCTAGGCCATTCTGGTTAAGCGTTTGGAGCAGCAGAATTGCGAAAAATTTGTTGCCTTCCCAACCATTTCTTGGCTTCAAACTCCCATATCTCGCGAACGGATTGACCTAACCCAAAAATTCCTAGTGCATCTGAAAGTAGAAACTCGCCCGATTACAAGGGTATGTGTATTTTTTCCCTAGGCCATTCTGGTTAAGCGTTTGGAGCAGCAGAAGTGCGAAAGATTTGTTGTCTTCTCAACCATTTCTTAGCTTCAAACTCCCATATCTCGCGAACGGATTGACCTAACCCAAAAATTCCTGTTGCATCTGAAAGTAGAAACTCGCCCGATTATAACGGTATCTGTATTTTTTCCCTAGGCCATTCTGTTTAAGCGTTTGCAGCAGCAGAATTGCGAAAAATTTTTTGCCTCCTCAACCATTTCTTGGCTTCAAACTCCCATATCTCGCGAACGGATTGACCTAACCCAAAAATTCCTAGTGCATCTGAAAGTAGAAACTCGCCCGATTACAACGGTATGTGTATTTTTTCCCTAGGCCATTCTGGTTAAGCGTTTGGAGCAGCAGAAGTGCGAAAGATTTGTTGTCTTCTCAACCATTTCTTAGCTTCAAACTCCCATATCTCGCGAACGGATTGACCTAACCCAAAAATTCCTGTTGCATCTGAAAGTAGAAACCCGCCCGATTACAACGGTATGTGAATTTTTTCCCTAGGCCATTCTGGTTAAGCGTTTGGAGCTGCAGAATTGCGAAAAATTTGTTGCCTTCTCAACCATTTCTTGGCTTCAAACTCCCATATCTCGCGAACGGATTGACCTAACCCAAAAATTCCTATTGCATCTGAAAGTCGAAACTCGCCCGATTACAACGGTATGTGTATTTTTTCCCTAGGCCATTCTGGTTAAGCGTTTGGAGCAGCAGAAGTGCGAAAGATTTGTTGTCTTCTCAACCATTTCTTAGCTTCAAACTCCCATATCTCGCGAACGGATTGACCTAACCCAAAAATTCCTGTTGCATCTGAAAGTAGAAACTCGCCCGATTACAACGGTATGTGTATTTTTTCCCTAGGCCATTCTGGTTAAGCGTTTGGAGCAGCAGAATTGCGAAAAATTTGTTGCCTTCCCAACCATTTCTTGGCTTCAAACTCCCATATCTCGCGAACGGATTGACCTAACCCAAAAATTCCTATTGCATCTGAAAGTCGAAACTCGCCCGATTACAACGGTATGTGTATTTTTCCCCTAGGCCATTCTGGTTAAGCGTTTGGAGCAGCAGAAGTGCGAAAGATTTGTTGTCTTCTCAACCATTTCTTAGCTTCAAACTCCCATATCTCGCGAACGGATTGACCTAACCCAAAAATTCCTGTTGCATCTGAAAGTAGAAACTCGCCCGATTACAACGGTATCTGTATTTTTTCCCTAGGCCATTCTGTTTAAGCCTTTGGAGCCGCAGAATTGCGAAAAATTTTTTGCCTTCTCAACCATTTCTTGGCTTCAAACTCCCATATCTCGCGAACGGATTGACCTAACCCAAAAATTCCTATTGCATCTGAAAGTAGAAACTGGCCCGATTACAACGGTATGTTTATTTTTTCCCTAGGCCGCTCTGGTTAAGCGTTTGGAGCAGCAGAATTGCGAAAAATTTTTTGCCTTCTCAACCATTTCTTAGCTTCAAACTCCCATATCTCGCGAACGGATTGACATAACCCAAAAATTCCTGTTGCATCTGAAAGTAGAAACTCGCCCGATTACAACGGTATCTGTATTTTTTCCCTAGGCCATTCTGTTTAAGCGTTTGGAGCCGCAGAATTGCGAAAAATTTTTGGCCTTCTCAACCATTTCTTGGCGTCAAACTGCCATATCTCGCGAACGGATTGACCTAACCCAAAAATTCCTATTGCATCTGAAAGTCGAAACTCGCCCGATTACAACGGTATGTGTATTTTTCCCCTAGGCCATTCTGGTTAAGCGTTTGGAGCAGCAGAAGTGCGAAAGATTTGTTGTCTTCTCAACCATTTCTTAGCTTCAAACTCCCATATCTCGCGAACGGATTGACCTAACCCAAAAATTCCTGTTGCATCTGAAAGTAGAAACTCGCCCGATTATAACGGTATCTGTATTTTTTCCCTAGGCCATTCTGTTTAAGCGTTTGGAGCAGCAGAATTGCGAAAAATTTTTTGCCTCCTCAACCATTTCTTGGCTTCAAACTCCCACATCTCGCGAACGGATTGACCTAACCCAAAAATTCCTATTGCATCTGAAAGTCGAAACTCGCCCGATTACAACGGTATGTGTATTTTTTCCCTAGGCCATTCTGGTTAAGCGTTTGGAGCAGCAGAAGTGCGAAAGATTTGTTGTCTTCTCAACCATTTCTTAGATTCAAACTCCCATATCTCGCGAACGGATTGACCTAACCCAAAAATTCCTGTTGCATCTGAAAGTAGAAACTCGCCCGATTACAACGGTATCTGTAATTTTTCCCAAGGCCATTCTGTTTAAGCCTTTGGAGCCGCAGAATTGCGAAAAATTTTTTGCCTTCTCAACCATTTCTTGGCTTCAAACTCCCATATCTCGCGAACGGATTGACCTAACCCAAAAATTCCTATTGCATCTGAAAGTAGAAACTGGCCCGATTACAACGGTATGTTTATTTTTTCCCTAGGCCACTCTGGTTAAGCGTTTGGAGCAGCAGAATTGCGAAAAATTTTTTGCCTTCTCAACCATTTCTTAGCTTCAAACTCCCATATCTCGCGAACGGATTGACCTAACCCAAAAATTCCTGTTGCATCTGAAAGTAGAAACTCGCCCGATTACAACGGTATCTGTATTTTTTCCCTAGGCCATTCTGTTTAAGCGTTTGGAGCCGCAGAATTGCGAAAAATTTTTGGCCTTCTCAACCATTTCTTGGCTTCAAACTCCCATATCTCGCGAACGGATTGACCTAACCCAAAAATTCCTATTGCATCTGAAAGTCGAAACTCGCCCGATTACAACGGTATGTGTATTTTTCCCCTAGGCCATTCTGGTTAAGCGTTTGGAGCAGCAGAAGTGTGAAAGATTTGTTGTCTTCTCAACCATTTCTTAGCTTCAAACTCCCATATCTCGCGAACGGATTGACCTAACCCAAAAATTCCTGTTGCATCTGAAAGTAGAAACTCGCCCGATTATAACGGTATCTGTATTTTTTCCCTAGGCCATTCTGTTTAAGCGTTTGGAGCAGCAGAATTGCGAAAAATTTTTTGCCTCCTCAACCATTTCTTGGCTTCAAACTCCCATATCTCGCGAACGGATTGACCTAACCCAAAAATTCCTAGTGCATCTGAAAGTAGAAACTCGCCCGATTACAACGGTATGTGTATTTTTTCCCTAGGCCTTTCTGGTTAAGCGTTTGGAGCAGCAGAATTGCGAAAAATTTTTTGCCTTCTCAACCATTTCTTGGCTTCAAACTCCCATATCTCGCGAACGGATTGACCTAACCCAAAAATTCCTATTGCATCTGAAAGTAGAAACTCGCCCGATTACAACGGTATGTTTTTTTTCCCTAGGCCATTCTGGTTAAGCGTTTGGAGCAGCAGAAATGCGAAAAATTTTTTTCCTTCTCAACCATTTCTTGGATTCAAACTCCCATATCTCGCGAGCGGATTGACCTAACCCAAAAATTCCTGTTGCATCTGAAAGTAGAAACTCGCCCGATTACAACGGTATGTGTATTTTTTCCCTAGGCCATTCTGGTTAAGCGTTTGGAGCAGCAGAATTGCGAAAAATTTTTTGCATTCTCAACCATTTCTTGGCTTCAAACTCCCATATCTCGCGAACGGATTGACCTAACCCAAAAATTCCTGTTGCATCTGAAAGTAGAAACTCGCCCGATTATAACGGTATCTGTATTTTTTCCCTAGGCCATTCTGTTTAAGCGTTTGGAGCAGCAGAATTGCGAAAAATTTTTTGCCTCCTCAACCATTTCTTGGCTTCAAACTCCCATATCTCGCGAACGGATTGACCTAACCCAAAAATTCCTAGTGCATCTGAAAGTAGAAACTCGCCCGATTACAACGGTATGTGTATTTTTTCCCTAGGCCTTTCTGGTTAAGCGTTTGGAGCAGCAGAATTGCGAAAAATTTTTTGCCTTCTCAACCATTTCTTGGCTTCAAACTCCCATATCTCGCGAACGGATTGACCTAACCCAAAAATTCCTATTGCATCTGAAAGTAGAAACTCGCCCGATTAGAACGGTATGTTTTTTTTCCCTAGGCCATTCTGGTTAAGCGTTTGGAGCAGCAGAAATGCGAAAAATTTTTTTCCTTCTCAACCATTTCTTGGATTCAAACTCCCATATCTCGCGAGCGGATTGACCTAACCCAAAAATTCCTGTTGCATCTGAAAGTAGAAACTCGCCCGATTACAACGGTATGTGTATTTTTTCCCTAGGCCATTCTGGTTAAGCGTTTGGAGCAGCAGAATTGCGAAAATTTTTTTGCCTTCTCAACCATTTCTTGGCTTCAAACTCCCATATCTCGCGAACGGATTGACCTAACCCAAAAATTCCTATTGCATCTGAAAGTAGAAACTCGCCCGATTACAACGGTATGTTTTTTTTCCCTAGGCCATTCTGGTTAAGCGTTTGGAGCAGCAGAAATGCGAAAAATTTTTTTCCTTCTCAACCATTTCTTGGATTCAAACTCCCATATCTCGCGAGCGGATTGACCTAACCCAAAAATTCCTGTTGCATCTGAAAGTAGAAACTCGCCCGATTACAACGGTATGTGTATTTTTTCCCTAGGCCATTCTGGTTAAGCGTTTGGAGCAGCAGAATTGCGAAAAATTTTTTGCATTCTCAACCATTTCTTGGCTTCAAACTCCCATATCTCGCGAACGGATTGACCTAACCCAAAAATTCCTGTTGCATCTGAAAGTAGAAACTCGCCCGATTATAACGGTATCTGTATTTTTTCCCTAGGCCATTCTGTTTAAGCGTTTGGAGCAGCAGAATTGCGACAAATTTTTTGCCTCCTCAACCATTTCTTGGCTTCAAACTCCCATATCTCGCGAACGGATTGACCTAACCCAAAAATTCCTAGTGCATCTGAAAGTAGAAACTCGCCCGATTACAACGGTATGTGTATTTTTTCCCTAGGCCTTTCTGGTTAAGCGTTTGGAGCAGCAGAATTGCGAAAAATTTTTTGCCTTCTCAACCATTTCTTGGCTTCAAACTCCCATATCTCGCGAACGGATTGACCTAACCCAAAAATTCCTATTGCATCTGAAAGTCGAAACTCGACCGATTACAACGGTATGTGTATTTTTCCCCTAGGCTATTCTGGTTAAGCGTTTGGAGCAGCAGAAGTGCGAAAGATTTGTTGTCTTCTCAACCATTTCTTAGCTTCAAACTCCCATATCTCGCGAACGGATTGACCTAACCCAAAAATTCCTGTTGCATCTGAAAGTAGAAACTCGCCCGATTATAACGGTATCTGTATTTTTTCCCTAGGCCATTCTGTTTAAGCGTTTGGAGCAGCAGAATTGCGAAAAATTTTTTGCCTCCTCAACCATTTCTTGGCTTCAAACTCCCATATCTCGCGAACGGATTGACCTAACCCAAAAATTCCTAGTGCATCTGAAAGTAGAAACTCGCCCGATTACAACGGTATGTGTATTTTTTCCCTAGGCCTTTCTGGTTAAGCGTTTGGAGCAGCAGAATTGCGAAAAATTTTTTGCCTTCTCAACCATTTCTTGGCTTCAAACTCCCATATCTCGCGAACGGATTGACCTAACCCAAAAATTCCTATTGCATCTGAAAGTAGAAACTCGCCCGATTACAACGGTATGTTTTTTTTCCCTAGGCCATTCTGGTTAAGCGTTTGGAGCAGCAGAAATGCGAAAAATTTTTTTCCTTCTCAACCATTTCTTGGATTCAAACTCCCATATCTCGCGAGCGGATTGACCTAACCCAAAAATTCCTGTTGCATCTGAAAGTAGAAACTCGCCCGATTACAACGGTATGTGTATTTTTTCCCTAGGCCATTCTGGTTAAGCGTTTGGAGCAGCAGAATTGCGAAAAATTTTTTGCATTCTCAACCATTTCTTGGCTTCAAACTCCCATATCTCGCGAACGGATTGACCTAACCCAAAAATTCCTGTTGCATCTGAAAGTAGAAACTCGCCCGATTATAACGGTATCTGTATTTTTTCCCTAGGCCATTCTGTTTAAGCGATTGGAGCAGCAGAATTGCGAAAAATTTTTTGCCTCCTCAACCATTTCTTGGCTTCAAACTCCCATATCTCGCGAACGGATTGACCTAACCCAAAAATTCCTAGTGCATCTGAAAGTAGAAACTCGCCCGATTACAACGGTATGTGTATTTTTTCCCTAGGCCTTTCTGGTTAAGCGTTTGGAGCAGCAGAATTGCGAAAAATTTTTTGCCTTCTCAACCATTTCTTGGCTTCAAACTCCCATATCTCGCGAACGGATTGACCTAACCCAAAAATTCCTATTGCATCTGAAAGTAGAAACTCGCCCGATTAGAACGGTATGTTTTTTTTCCCTAGGCCATTCTGGTTAAGCGTTTGGAGCAGCAGAAATGCGAAAAATTTTTTTCCTTCTCAACCATTTCTTGGATTCAAACTCCCATATCTCGCGAGCGGATTGACCTAACCCAAAAATTCCTGTTGCATCTGAAAGTAGAAACTCGCCCGATTACAACGGTATGTGTATTTTTTCCCTAGGCCATTCTGGTTAAGCGTTTGGAGCAGCAGAATTGCGAAAATTTTTTTGCCTTCTCAACCATTTCTTGGCTTCAAACTCCCATATCTCGCGAACGGATTGACCTAACCCAAAAATTCCTATTGCATCTGAAAGTAGAAACTCGCCCGATTACAACGGTATGTTTTTTTTCCCTAGGCCATTCTGGTTAAGCGTTTGGAGCAGCAGAAATGCGAAAAATTTTTTTCCTTCTCAACCATTTCTTGGATTCAAACTCCCATATCTCGCGAGCGGATTGACCTAACCCAAAAATTCCTGTTGCATCTGAAAGTAGAAACTCGCCCGATTACAACGGTATGTGTATTTTTTCCCTAGGCCATTCTGGTTAAGCGTTTGGAGCAGCAGAATTGCGAAAAATTTTTTGCATTCTCAACCATTTCTTGGCTTCAAACTCCCATATCTCGCGAACGGATTGACCTAACCCAAAAATTCCTGTTGCATCTGAAAGTAGAAACTCGCCCGATTATAACGGTATCTGTATTTTTTCCCTAGGCCATTCTGTTTAAGCGTTTGGAGCAGCAGAATTGCGAAAAATTTTTTGCCTCCTCAACCATTTCTTGGCTTCAAACTCCCATATCTCGCGAACGGATTGACCTAACCCAAAAATTCCTAGTGCATCTGAAAGTAGAAACTCGCCCGATTACAACGGTATGTGTATTTTTTCCCTAGGCCTTTCTGGTTAAGCGTTTGGAGCAGCAGAATTGCGAAAAATTTTTTGCCTTCTCAACCATTTCTTGGCTTCAAACTCCCATATCTCGCGAACGGATTGACCTAACCCAAAAATTCCTATTGCATCTGAAAGTAGAAACTCGCCCGATTAGAACGGTATGTTTTTTTTCCCTAGGCCATTCTGGTTAAGCGTTTGGAGCAGCAGAAATGCGAAAAATTTTTTTCCTTCTCAACCATTTCTTGGATTCAAACTCCCATATCTCGCGAGCGGATTGACCTAACCCAAAAATTCCTGTTGCATCTGAAAGTAGAAACTCGCCCGATTACAACGGTATGTGTATTTTTTCCCTAGGCCATTCTGGTTAAGCGTTTGGAGCAGCAGAATTGCGAAAAATTTTTTGCATTCTCAACCATTTCTTGGCTTCAAACTCCCATATCTCGCGAACGGATTGACCTAACCCAAAAATTCCTATTGCATCTGAAAGTAGAAACTCGCCCGATTACAACGGTATGTGTATTTTTTCCCTAGGCCATTCTGGTTAAGCGCTTGGAGCAGCAGAAGTGCGAAAGATTTGTTGTCTTCTCAACCATTTCTTAGCTTCAAACTCCCATATCTCGCGAACGGATTGACCTAACCCAAAAATTCCTGTTGCATCTGAAAGTAGAAACTCGCCCGATTACAACGGTATCTGTATTTTTTCCCTAGGCCATTCTGTTTAAGCGTTTGGAGCAGCAGAATTGCGAAAAATTTTTTGCCTTCTCAACCATTTCTTGGCTTCAAACTCCCATATCTCGCGAACGGATTGACCTAACCCAAAAATTCCTATTGCATCTGAAAGTAGAAACTCGCCCGATTACAACGGTATGTGTATTTTTTTCCTAGGCCATTCTGGTTAAGCGTTTGGAGCAGCAGAATTGCGAAAAATTTGTTGCCTTCTCAACCATTTCTTGGCTTCAAACTCCCATATCTCGCGAACGGATTGACCTAACCCAAAAATTCCTATTGCATCTGAAAGTCGAAACTCGCCCGATTACAACGGTATGTGTATTTTTTCCCTAGGCCATTCTGGTTAAGCGTTTGGAGCAACAGAGTTGCGAAAAATTTTTTGCCTTCTCAACCATTTCTTGGCTTCAAACTCCCATATCTCGCGAACGGATTGACCTAACCCAAAAATTCCTATTGCATCTGAAAGTAGAAACTCGCCCGATTACAACGGTATGTGTATTTTTTCCCTAGGCCATTCTGGTTAAGCGTTTGGAGCAGCAGAATTGTGAAAAATTTTTTGCCTTCTCAACCATTTCTTGGCTTCAAACTCCCATATCTCGCGAACGGATTGACCTAACCCAAATATTCCTATTGCATCTGAAAGTAGAAACTCGCCCGATTACAACGGTATGTGTATTTTTTCCCTAGGCCATTCTGGTTAAGCGTTTGGAGCAGCAGAAGTGCGAAAGATTTGTTGTCTTCTCAACCATTTCTTAGTTTCAAACTCCCATATCTCGCGAACGGATTGACCTAACCCAAAATTTCCTGTTGCATCTGAAAGTAGAAACTCGCCCGATTATAACGGTATCTGTATTTTTTCCCTAGGCCATTCTGGTTATGCGTTTGGAGCAGCAGAATTGCAAAAAATTTTTTGCCTTCTCAACCATTTCTTGGCTTCAAACTCCCATATCTCGCGAACGGATTGACCTAACCCAAAAATTCCTGTAGCGTCTGGAAGTAGAGACTCGCCCGATTACAACGGTATGTGTATTTTTTCCCTAGGCCATCCTGGTTAAGCGTTTGGAGCAGCAGAATTGCGAAAAATTTTTTGCCTTCTCAACCATTTCTTGGCTTCAAACTCCCATATCTCTCGAACGGATTGACCTAACCCAAAAATTCCTATTGCATCTGAAAGTAGAACCTCGCCCGATTACAGCGGTGTGTGTATTTTTTCCCTAGGCCATTCTGGTTAAGCGTTTGGAGCAGCAGAATTGCGAAAAATTTTTTGCCTTCTCAACCATTTCTTGGCTTCAAACTCCCATATCTCGCGAACGGATTGACCTAACCCAAAAATTCCTAGTGCATCTGAAAGTAGAAACTCGCCCGATTACAACGGTATGTGTATTTTTTCCCTAGGCCTTTCTGGTTAAGCGTTTGGAGCAGCAGAATTGCGAAAAATTTTTTGCCTTCTCAACCATTTCTTGGCTTCAAACTCCCATATCTCGCGAACGGATTGACCTAACCCAAAAATTCCTATTGCATCTGAAAGTAGAAACTCGCCCGATTAGAACGGTATGTTTTTTTTCCCTAGGCCATTCTGGTTAAGCGTTTGGAGCAGCAGAAATGCGAAAAATTTTTTTCCTTCTCAACCATTTCTTGGATTCAAACTCCCATATCTCGCGAGCGGATTGACCTAACCCAAAAATTCCTGTTGCATCTGAAAGTAGAAACTCGCCCGATTACAACGGTATGTGTATTTTTTCCCTAGGCCATTCTGGTTAAGCGTTTGGAGCAGCAGAATTGCGAAAAATTTTTTGCATTCTCAACCATTTCTTGGCTTCAAACTCCCATATCTCGCGAACGGATTGACCTAACCCAAAAATTCCTATTGCATCTGAAAGTAGAAACTCGCCCGATTACAACGGTATGTGTATTTTTTCCCTAGGCCATTCTGGTTAAGCGCTTGGAGCAGCAGAAGTGCGAAAGATTTGTTGTCTTCTCAACCATTTCTTAGCTTCAAACTCCCATATCTCGCGAACGGATTGACCTAACCCAAAAATTCCTGTTGCATCTGAAAGTAGAAACTCGCCCGATTACAACGGTATCTGTATTTTTTCCCTAGGCCATTCTGTTTAAGCGTTTGGAGCAGCAGAATTGCGAAAAATTTTTTGCCTTCTCAACCATTTCTTGGCTTCAAACTCCCATATCTCGCGAACGGATTGACCTAACCCAAAAATTCCTATTGCATCTGAAAGTAGAAACTCGCCCGATTACAACGGTATGTGTATTTTTTCCCTAGGCCATTCTGGTTAAGCGTTTGGAGCAGCAGAATTGCGAAAAATTTGTTGCCTTCTCAACCATTTCTTGGCTTCAAACTCCCATATCTCGCGAACGGATTGACCTGACCCAAAAATTCCTATTGCATCTGAAAGTCGAAACTCGCCCGATTACAACGGTATGTGTATTTTTTCCCTAGGCCATTCTGGTTAAGCGTTTGGAGCAACAGAGTTGCGAAAAATTTTTTGCCTTCTCAACCATTTCTTGGCTTCAAACTCCCATATCTCGCGAACGGATTGACCTAACCCAAAAATTCCTATTGCATCTGAAAGTAGAAACTCGCCCGATTACAACGGTATGTGTATTTTTTCCCTAGGCCATTCTGGTTAAGCGTTTGGAGCAGCAGAATTGTGAAAAATTTTTTGCCTTCTCAACCATTTCTTGGCTTCAAACTCCCATATCTCGCGAACGGATTGACCTAACCCAAATATTCCTATTGCATCTGAAAGTAGAAACTCGCCCGATTACAACGGTATGTGTATTTTTTCCCTAGGCCATTCTGGTTAAGCGTTTGGAGCAGCAGAAGTGCGAAAGATTTGTTGTCTTCTCAACCATTTCTTAGTTTCAAACTCCCATATCTCGCGAACGGATTGACCTAACCCAAAAATTCCTGTTGCATCTGAAAGTAGAAACTCGCCCGATTATAACGGTATCTGTATTTTTTCCCTAGGCCATTCTGGTTATGCGTTTGGAGCAGCAGAATTGCAAAAAATTTTTTGCCTTCTCAACCATTTCTTGGCTTCAAACTCCCATATCTCGCGAACGGATTGACCTAACCCAAAAATTCCTGTAGCGTCTGGAAGTAGAGACTCGCCCGATTACAACGGTATGTGTATTTTTTCCCTAGGCCATCCTGGTTAAGCGTTTGGAGCAGCAGAATTGCGAAAAATTTTTTGCCTTCTCAACCATTTCTTGGCTTCAAACTCCCATATCTCTCGAACGGATTGACCTAACCCAAAAATTCCTATTGCATCTGAAAGTAGAACCTCGCCCGATTACAGCGGTGTGTGTATTTTTTCCCTAGGCCATTCTGGTTAAGCGTTTGGAGCAGCAGAATTGCGAAAAATTTTTTGCCTTCTCAAACATTTCTTGGCTTCAAACTCCCATATCTCGCGAACGCATTAACCTAACCCAAAAATTCCTATTGCATCTGAAAGTAGAAACTGGCCCGATTACAACGGTATGTGAATTTTTTCCCTAGGCCATTCTGGTTAAGCGTTTGGAGCAGCAGAATTGCGAAAAATTTGTTGCCTTCTCAACCATTTCTTGGCTTCAAACTCCCATATCTCGCGAACGGATTGACCTAACCCAAAAATTCCTATTGCATCTGAAAGTCGAAACTCGCCCGATTATAACGGTATCTGTATTTTTTCCCTAGGCCATTCTGGTTAAGCGTTTGGAGCAGCAGAAGTGCGAAAGATTTGTTGTCTTCTCAACCATTTCTTAGCTTCAAACTCCCATATCTCGCGAACGGATTGACCTAACCCAAAAATTCCTGTTGCATCTGAAAGTAGAAACTCGCCCGATTACAACGGTATGTGTATTTTTTCCCTAGGCCATTCTGGTTAAGCGTTTGGAGCAGCAGAATTGCGAAAAATTTTTTGCCTTCTCAACCATTTCTTGGCTTCAAACTCCCATATCTCGCGAACGGATTGACCTAACCCAAAAATTCCTATTGCATCTGAAAGTAGAAACTCGCCCGATTACAACGGTATGTTTTTTTTCCCTAGGCCATTCTGGTTAAGCGTTTGGAGCAGCAGAAATGCGAAAAATTTGTTGCCTTCTCAACCATTTCTTGGATTCAAACTCCCATATCTCGCGAGCGGATTGACCTAACCCAAAAATTCCTGTTGCATCTGAAAGTAGAAACTCGCCCGATTACAACGGTATGTGTATTTTTTCCCTACGCCATTCTGGTTAAGCGTTTGGAGCAGCAGAATTGCGAAAAATTTTTTGCATTCTCAACCATTTCTTGGCTTCAAACTCCCATATCTCGCGAACGGATTGACCTAACCCAAAAATTCCTATTGCATCTGAAAGTAGAAACTCGCCCGATTACAACGGTATGTGTATTTTTTCCCTAGGCCATTCTGGTTAAGCGTTTGGAGCAGCAGAATTGCGAAAAATTTGTTGCCTTCTCAACCATTTCTTGGCTTCAAACTCCCATATCTCGCGAACGGATTGACCTAACCCAAAAATTCCTATTGCATCTGAAAGTCGAAACTCGCCCGATTACAAAGGTATGTGTATTTTTCCCCTAGGCCATTCTGGTTAAGCGTTTGGAGCAGCAGAAGTGCGAAAGATTTGTTGTCTTCTCAACCATTTCTTAGCTTCAAACTCCCATATCTCGCGAACGGATTGACCTAACCCAAAAATTCCTGTTGCATCTGAAAGTAGAAACTCGCCCGATTATAACGGTATCTGTATTTTTTCCCTAGGCCATTCTGTTTAAGCGTTTGGAGCAGCAGAATTGCGAAAAATTTTTTGCCTCCTCAACCATTTCTTGGCTTCAAACTCCCATATCTCGCGCACGGATTGACCTAACCCAAAAATTCCTAGTGCATCTGAAAGTAGAAACTCGCCCGATTACAAGGGTATGTGTATTTTTTCCCTAGGCCATTCTGGTTAAGCGTTTGGAGCAGCAGAAGTGCGAAAGATTTGTTGTCTTCTCAACCATTTCTTAGCTTCAAACTCCCATATCTCGCGAACGGATTGACCTAACCCAAAAATTCCTGTTGCATCTGAAAGTAGAAACTCGCCCGATTATAACGGTATCTGTATTTTTTCCCTAGGCCATTCTGTTTAAGCGTTTGCAGCAGCAGAATTGCGAAAAATTTTTTTCGTTCTCAACCATTTCTTGGATTCAAACTCCCATATCTCGCGAGCGGATTGACCTAACCCAAAAATTCCTGTTCCATCTGAAAGTAGAAACTCGCCCGATTACAACGGTATGTGTATTTTTTCCCTAGGCCATTCTGGTTAAGCGTTTGGGGCAGCAGAATTGCGAAAAATTTTTTGCATTCTCAACCATTTCTTGGCTTCAAACTTCCATATCTCGCGAACGGATTGACCTAACCCAAAAATTCCTATTGCATCTGAAAGTAGAAACTCGCCCGATTACAACCGTATGTGTATTTTTTCCCTAGGCCATTCTGGTTAAGCGTTTGGAGCAGCAGAAGTGCGAAAGATTTGTTGTCTTCTCAACCATTTCTTAGCTTCAAACTCCCATATCTCGCGAACGGATTGACCTAACCCAAAAATTCCTGTTGCATCTGAAAGTAGAAACTCGCCCGATTACAACGGTATCTGTATTTTTTCCCTAGGCCATTCTGTTTAAGCGTTTGGAGCAGCAGAATTGCGAAAAATTTTTTGCCTTCTCAACCATTTCTTGGCTTCAAACTCCCATATCTCGCGAACGGATTGACCTAACCCAAAAATTCCTATTGCATCTGAAGGTAGAAACTCGCCCGATTACAACGGTATGTGTATTTTTTCCCTAGGCCATTCTGGTTAAGCGTTTGGAGCAGCAGAATTGCGAAAAATTTTTTGCCTCCTCAACCATTTCTTGGCTTCAAACTCCCATATCTCGCGAACGGATTGACCTAACCCAAAAATTCCTAGTGCATCTGAAAGTAGAAACTCGCCCGATTACAACGGTATGTGTATTTTTTCCCTAGGCCTTTCTGGTTAAGCGTTTGGAGCAGCAGAATTGCGAAAAATTTTTTGCCTTCTCAACCATTTCTTGGCTTCAAACTCCCATATCTCGCGAACGGATTGACCTAACCCAAAAATTCCTATTGCATCTGAAAGTAGAAACTCGCCCGATTACAACGGTATGTTTTTTTTCCCTAGGCCATTCTGGTTAAGCGTTTGGAGCAGCAGAAATGCGAAAAATTTTTTTCCTTCTCAACCATTTCTTGGATTCAAACTCCCATATCTCGCGAGCGGATTGACCTAACCCAAAAATTCCTGTTGCATCTGAAAGTAGAAACTCGCCCGATTACAACGGTATGTGTATTTTTTCCCTAGGCCATTCTGGTTAAGCGTTTGGAGCAGCAGAATTGCGAAAAATTTTTTGCATTCTCAACCATTTCTTGGCTTCAAACTCCCATATCTCGCGAACGGATTGACCTAACCCAAAAATTCCTATTGCATCTGAAAGTAGAAACTCGCCCGATTACAACGGTATGTGTATTTTTTCCCTAGGCCATTCTGGTTAAGCGCTTGGAGCAGCAGAAGTGCGAAAGATTTGTTGTCTTCTCAACCATTTCTTAGCTTCAAACTCCCATATCTCGCGAACGGATTGACCTAACCCAAAAATTCCTGTTGCATCTGAAAGTAGAAACTCGCCCGATTACAACGGTATCTGTATTTTTTCCCTAGGCCATTCTGTTTAAGCGTTTGGAGCAGCAGAATTGCGAAAAATTTTTTGCCTTCTCAACCATTTCTTGGCTTCAAACTCCCATATCTCGCGAACGGATTGACCTAACCCAAAAATTCCTATTGCATCTGAAGGTAGAAACTCGCCCGATTACAAGGGTATGTGTATTTTTTCCCTAGGCCATTCTGGTTAAGCGTTTGGAGCAGCAGAATTGCGAAAAATTTTTTGCCTTCTCAACCATTTCTTGGTTTCAAACTCCCATATCTCGCGAACGGATTGACCTAACCCAAAAATTCCTATTGCATCTGAAAGTAGAACCTCGCCCGATTACAGCGGTATGTGTATTTTTTCCCTAGGCCGTTCTGGTTAAGCGTTTGGAGCAGCAGAATTGCGAAAAATTTTTTGCCTTCTCAAACATTTCTTGGCTTCAAACTCCCATATCTCGCGAACGCATTAACCTAACCCAAAAATTCCTATTGCATCTGAAAGTAGAAACTGGCCCGATTACAACGGTATGTGAATTTTTTCCCTAGGCCATTCTGGTTAAGCGTTTGGACCAGCAGAATTGCGAAAAATTTGTTGCCTTCTCAACCATTTCTTGGCTTCAAACTCCCATATCTCGCGAACGGATTGACCTAACCCAAAAATTCCTATTGCATCTGAAAGTCGAAACTCGCCCGATTACAAAGGTATGTGTATTTTTCCCCTAGGCCATTCTGGTTAAGCGTTTGGAGCAGCAGAAGTGCGAAAGATTTGTTGTCTTCTCAACCATTTCTTAGCTTCAAACTCCCATATCTCGCGAACGGATTGACCTAACCCAAAAATTCCTGTTGCATCTGAAAGTAGAAACTCGCCCGATTATAACGGTATCTGTATTTTTTCCCTAGGCCATTCTGTTTAAGCGTTTGGAGCAGCAGAATTGCGAAAAATTTTTTGCCTCCTCAACCATTTCTTGGCTTCAAACTCCCATATCTCGCGCACGGATTGACCTAACCCAAAAATTCCTAGTGCATCTGAAAGTAGAAACTCGCCCGATTACAAGGGTATGTGTATTTTTTCCCTAGGCCATTCTGGTTAAGCGTTTGGAGCAGCAGAAGTGCGAAAGATTTGTTGTCTTCTCAACCATTTCTTAGCTTCAAACTCCCATATCTCGCGAACGGATTGACCTAACCCAAAAATTCCTGTTGCATCTGAAAGTAGAAACTCGCCCGATTATAACGGTATCTGTATTTTTTCCCTAGGCCATTCTGTTTAAGCGTTTGCAGCAGCAGAATTGCGAAAAATTTTTTTCGTTCTCAACCATTTCTTGGATTCAAACTCCCATATCTCGCGAGCGGATTGACCTAACCCAAAAATTCCTGTTCCATCTGAAAGTAGAAACTCGCCCGATTACAACGGTATGTGTATTTTTTCCCTAGGCCATTCTGGTTAAGCGTTTGGGGCAGCAGAATTGCGAAAAATTTTTTGCATTCTCAACCATTTCTTGGCTTCAAACTTCCATATCTCGCGAACGGATTGACCTAACCCAAAAATTCCTATTGCATCTGAAAGTAGAAACTCGCCCGATTACAACCGTATGTGTATTTTTTCCCTAGGCCATTCTGGTTAAGCGTTTGGAGCAGCAGAAGTGCGAAAGATTTGTTGTCTTCTCAACCATTTCTTAGCTTCAAACTCCCATATCTCGCGAACGGATTGACCTAACCCAAAAATTCCTGTTGCATCTGAAAGTAGAAACTCGCCCGATTACAACGGTATCTGTATTTTTTCCCTAGGCCATTCTGTTTAAGCGTTTGGAGCAGCAGAATTGCGAAAAATTTTTTGCCTTCTCAACCATTTCTTGGCTTCAAACTCCCATATCTCGCGAACGGATTGACCTAACCCAAAAATTCCTATTGCATCTGAAGGTAGAAACTCGCCCGATTACAACGGTATGTGTATTTTTTCCCTAGGCCATTCTGGTTAAGCGTTTGGAGCAGCAGAATTGCGAAAAATTTTTTGCCTCCTCAACCATTTCTTGGCTTCAAACTCCCATATCTCGCGAACGGATTGACCTAACCCAAAAATTCCTAGTGCATCTGAAAGTAGAAACTCGCCCGATTACAACGGTATGTGTATTTTTTCCCTAGGCCTTTCTGGTTAAGCGTTTGGAGCAGCAGAATTGCGAAAAATTTTTTGCCTTCTCAACCATTTCTTGGCTTCAAACTCCCATATCTCGCGAACGGATTGACCTAACCCAAAAATTCCTATTGCATCTGAAAGTAGAAACTCGCCCGATTACAACGGTATGTTTTTTTTCCCTAGGCCATTCTGGTTAAGCGTTTGGAGCAGCAGAAATGCGAAAAATTTTTTTCCTTCTCAACCATTTCTTGGATTCAAACTCCCATATCTCGCGAGCGGATTGACCTAACCCAAAAATTCCTATTGCATCTGAAGGTAGAAACTCGCCCGATTACAAGGGTATGTGTATTTTTTCCCTAGGCCATTCTGGTTAAGCGTTTGGAGCAGCAGAATTGCGAAAAATTTTTTGCATTCTCAACCATTTCTTGGCTTCAAACTCCCATATCTCGCGAACGGATTGACCTAACCCAAAAATTCCTATTGCATCTGAAAGTAGAAACTCGCCCGATTACAACGGTATGTGTATTTTTTCCCTAGGCCATTCTGGTTAAGCGTTTGGAGCAGCAGAATTGCGAAAAATTTGTTGCCTTCTCAACCATTTCTTGGATTCAAACTCCCATATCTCGCGAGCGGATTGACCTAACCCAAAAATTCCTGTTGCATCTGAAAGTAGAAACTCGCCCGATTACAACGGTATGTGTATTTTTTCCCTAGGCCATTCTGGTTAAGCGTTTGGAGCAGCAGAATTGCGAAAAATTTTTTGCATTCTCAACCATTTCTTGGCTTCAAACTCCCATATCTCGCGAACGGATTGACCTAACCCAAAAATTCCTGTTGCATCTGAAAGTAGAAACTCGCCCGATTATAACGGTATCTGTATTTTTTCCCTAGGCCATTCTGTTTAAGCGTTTGGAGCAGCAGAATTGCGAAAAATTTTTTGCCTCCTCAACCATTTCTTGGCTTCAAACTCCCATATCTCGCGAACGGATTGACCTAACCCAAAAATTCCTAGTGCATCTGAAAGTAGAAACTCGCCCGATTACAACGGTATGTGTATTTTTTCCCTAGGCCTTTCTGGTTAAGCGTTTGGAGCAGCAGAATTGCGAAAAATTTTTTGCCTTCTCAACCATTTCTTGGCTTCAAACTCCCATATCTCGCGAACGGATTGACCTAACCCAAAAATTCCTATTGCATCTGAAAGTAGAAACTCGCCCGATTAGAACGGTATGTTTTTTTTCCCTAGGCCATTCTGGTTAAGCGTTTGGAGCAGCAGAAATGCGAAAAATTTTTTTCCTTCTCAACCATTTCTTGGATTCAAACTCCCATATCTCGCGAGCGGATTGACCTAACCCAAAAATTCCTGTTGCATCTGAAAGTAGAAACTCGCCCGATTACAACGGTATGTGTATTTTTTCCCTAGGCCATTCTGGTTAAGCGTTTGGAGCAGCAGAATTGCGAAAATTTTTTTGCCTTCTCAACCATTTCTTGGCTTCAAACTCCCATATCTCGCGAACGGATTGACCTAACCCAAAAATTCCTATTGCATCTGAAAGTAGAAACTCGCCCGATTACAACGGTATGTTTTTTTTCCCTAGGCCATTCTGGTTAAGCGTTTGGAGCAGCAGAAATGCGAAAAATTTTTTTCCTTCTCAACCATTTCTTGGATTCAAACTCCCATATCTCGCGAGCGGATTGACCTAACCCAAAAATTCCTGTTGCATCTGAAAGTAGAAACTCGCCCGATTACAACGGTATGTGTATTTTTTCCCTAGGCCATTCTGGTTAAGCGTTTGGAGCAGCAGAATTGCGAAAAATTTTTTGCATTCTCAACCATTTCTTGGCTTCAAACTCCCATATCTCGCGAACGGATTGACCTAACCCAAAAATTCCTGTTGCATCTGAAAGTAGAAACTCGCCCGATTATAACGGTATCTGTATTTTTTCCCTAGGCCATTCTGTTTAAGCGTTTGGAGCAGCAGAATTGCGAAAAATTTTTTGCCTCCTCAACCATTTCTTGGCTTCAAACTCCCATATCTCGCGAACGGATTGACCTAACCCAAAAATTCCTAGTGCATCTGAAAGTAGAAACTCGCCCGATTACAACGGTATGTGTATTTTTTCCCTAGGCCTTTCTGGTTAAGCGTTTGGAGCAGCAGAATTGCGAAAAATTTTTTGCCTTCTCAACCATTTCTTGGCTTCAAACTCCCATATCTCGCGAACGGATTGACCTAACCCAAAAATTCCTATTGCATCTGAAAGTAGAAACTCGCCCGATTAGAACGGTATGTTTTTTTTCCCTAGGCCATTCTGGTTAAGCGTTTGGAGCAGCAGAAATGCGAAAAATTTTTTTCCTTCTCAACCATTTCTTGGATTCAAACTCCCATATCTCGCGAGCGGATTGACCTAACCCAAAAATTCCTGTTGCATCTGAAAGTAGAAACTCGCCCGATTACAACGGTATGTGTATTTTTTCCGTAGGCCATTCTGGTTAAGCGTTTGGAGCAGCAGAATTGCGAAAAATTTTTTGCATTCTCAACCATTTCTTGGCTTCAAACTCCCATATCTCGCGAACGGATTGACCTAACCCAAAAATTCCTATTGCATCTGAAAGTAGAAACTCGCCCGATTACAACGGTATGTGTATTTTTTCCCTAGGCCATTCTGGTTAAGCGCTTGGAGCAGCAGAAGTGCGAAAGATTTGTTGTCTTCTCAACCATTTCTTAGCTTCAAACTCCCATATCTCGCGAACGGATTGACCTAACCCAAAAATTCCTGTTGCATCTGAAAGTAGAAACTCGCCCGATTACAACGGTATCTGTATTTTTTCCCTAGGCCATTCTGTTTAAGCGTTTGGAGCAGCAGAATTGCGAAAAATTTTTTGCCTTCTCAACCATTTCTTGGCTTCAAACTCCCATATCTCGCGAACGGATTGACCTAACCCAAAAATTCCTATTGCATCTGAAAGTAGAAACTCGCCCGATTACAACGGTATGTGTATTTTTTCCCTAGGCCATTCTGGTTAAGCGTTTGGAGCAGCAGAATTGCGAAAAATTTGTTGCCTTCTCAACCATTTCTTGGCTTCAAACTCCCATATCTCGCGAACGGATTGACCTAACCCAAAAATTCCTATTGCATCTGAAAGTCGAAACTCGCCCGATTACAACGGTATGTGTATTTTTTCCCTAGGCCATTCTGGTTAAGCGTTTGGAGCAACAGAGTTGCGAAAAATTTTTTGCCTTCTCAACCATTTCTTGGCTTCAAACTCCCATATCTCGCGAACGGATTGACCTAACCCAAAAATTCCTATTGCATCTGAAAGTAGAAACTCGCCCGATTACAACGGTATGTGTATTTTTTCCCTAGGCCATTCTGGTTAAGCGTTTGGAGCAGCAGAATTGTGAAAAATTTTTTGCCTTCTCAACCATTTCTTGGCTTCAAACTCCCATATCTCGCGAACGGATTGACCTAACCCAAATATTCCTATTGCATCTGAAAGTAGAAACTCGCCCGATTACAACGGTATGTGTATTTTTTCCCTAGGCCATTCTGGTTAAGCGTTTGGAGCAGCAGAAGTGCGAAAGATTTGTTGTCTTCTCAACCATTTCTTAGTTTCAAACTCCCATATCTCGCGAACGGATTGACCTATCCCAAAAATTCCTGTTGCATCTGAAAGTAGAAACTCGCCCGATTATAACGGTATCTGTATTTTTTCCCTAGGCCATTCTGGTTATGCGTTTGGAGCAGCAGAATTGCAAAAAATTTTTTGCCTTCTCAACCATTTCTTGGCTTCAAACTCCCATATCTCGCGAACGGATTGACCTAACCCAAAAATTCCTGTAGCGTCTGGAAGTAGAGACTCGCCCGATTACAACGGTATGTGTATTTTTTCCCTAGGCCATCCTGGTTAAGCGTTTGGAGCAGCAGAATTGCGAAAAATTTTTTGCCTTCTCAACCATTTCTTGGCTTCAAACTCCCATATCTCTCGAACGGATTGACCTAACCCAAAAATTCCTATTGCATCTGAAAGTAGAACCTCGCCCGATTACAGCGGTGTGTGTATTTTTTCCCTAGGCCATTCTGGTTAAGCGTTTGGAGCAGCAGAATTGCGAAAAATTTTTTGCCTTCTCAACCATTTCTTGGCTTCAAACTCCCATATCTCGCGAACGGATTGACCTAACCCAAAAATTCCTAGTGCATCTGAAAGTAGAAACTCGCCCGATTACAACGGTATGTGTATTTTTTCCCTAGGCCTTTCTGGTTAAGCGTTTGGAGCAGCAGAATTGCGAAAAATTTTTTGCCTTCTCAACCATTTCTTGGCTTCAAACTCCCATATCTCGCGAACGGATTGACCTAACCCAAAAATTCCTATTGCATCTGAAAGTAGAAACTCGCCCGATTAGAACGGTATGTTTTTTTTCCCTAGGCCATTCTGGTTAAGCGTTTGGAGCAGCAGAAATGCGAAAAATTTTTTTCCTTCTCAACCATTTCTTGGATTCAAACTCCCATATCTCGCGAGCGGATTGACCTAACCCAAAAATTCCTGTTGCATCTGAAAGTAGAAACTCGCCCGATTACAACGGTATGTGTATTTTTTCCCTAGGCCATTCTGGTTAAGCGTTTGGAGCAGCAGAATTGCGAAAAATTTTTTGCATTCTCAACCATTTCTTGGCTTCAAACTCCCATATCTCGCGAACGGATTGACCTAACCCAAAAATTCCTATTGCATCTGAAAGTAGAAACTCGCCCGATTACAACGGTATGTGTATTTTTTCCCTAGGCCATTCTGGTTAAGCGCTTGGAGCAGCAGAAGTGCGAAAGATTTGTTGTCTTCTCAACCATTTCTTAGCTTCAAACTCCCATATCTCGCGAACGGATTGACCTAACCCAAAAATTCCTGTTGCATCTGAAAGTAGAAACTCGCCCGATTACAACGGTATCTGTATTTTTTCCCTAGGCCATTCTGTTTAAGCGTTTGGAGCAGCAGAATTGCGAAAAATTTTTTGCCTTCTCAACCATTTCTTGGCTTCAAACTCCCATATCTCGCGAACGGATTGACCTAACCCAAAAATTCCTATTGCATCTGAAAGTAGAAACTCGCCCGATTACAACGGTATGTGTATTTTTTCCCTAGGCCATTCTGGTTAAGCGTTTGGAGCAGCAGAATTGCGAAAAATTTGTTGCCTTCTCAACCATTTCTTGGCTTCAAACTCCCATATCTCGCGAACGGATTGACCTAACCCAAAAATTCCTATTGCATCTGAAAGTCGAAACTCGCCCGATTACAACGGTATGTGTATTTTTTCCCTAGGCCATTCTGGTTAAGCGTTTGGAGCAACAGAGTTGCGAAAAATTTTTTGCCTTCTCAACCATTTCTTGGCTTCAAACTCCCATATCTCGCGAACGGATTGACCTAACCCAAAAATTCCTATTGCATCTGAAAGTAGAAACTCGCCCGATTACAACGGTATGTGTATTTTTTCCCTAGGCCATTCTGGTTAAGCGTTTGGAGCAGCAGAATTGTGAAAAATTTTTTGCCTTCTCAACCATTTCTTGGCTTCAAACTCCCATATCTCGCGAACGGATTGACCTAACCCAAATATTCCTATTGCATCTGAAAGTAGAAACTCGCCCGATTACAACGGTATGTGTATTTTTTCCCTAGGCCATTCTGGTTAAGCGTTTGGAGCAGCAGAAGTGCGAAAGATTTGTTGTCTTCTCAACCATTTCTTAGTTTCAAACTCCCATATCTCGCGAACGGATTGACCTAACCCAAAAATTCCTGTTGCATCTGAAAGTAGAAACTCGCCCGATTATAACGGTATCTGTATTTTTTCCCTAGGCCATTCTGGTTATGCGTTTGGAGCAGCAGAATTGCAAAAAATTTTTTGCCTTCTCAACCATTTCTTGGCTTCAAACTCCCATATCTCGCGAACGGATTGACCTAACCCAAAAATTCCTGTAGCGTCTGGAAGTAGAGACTCGCCCGATTACAACGGTATGTGTATTTTTTCCCTAGGCCATCCTGGTTAAGCGTTTGGAGCAGCAGAATTGCGAAAAATTTTTTGCCTTCTCAACCATTTCTTGGCTTCAAACTCCCATATCTCTCGAACGGATTGACCTAACCCAAAAATTCCTATTGCATCTGAAAGTAGAAACTCGCCCGATTACAACGGTATGTGTATTTTTTCCCTAGGCCTTTCTGGTTAAGCGTTTGGAGCAGCAGAATTGCGAAAAATTTTTTGCCTTCTCAACCATTTCTTGGCTTCAAACTCCCATATCTCGCGAACGGATTGACCTAACCCAAAAATTCCTATTGCATCTGAAAGTAGAAACTCGCCCGATTAGAACGGTATGTTTTTTTTCCCTAGGCCATTCTGGTTAAGCGTTTGGAGCAGCAGAAATGCGAAAAATTTTTTTCCTTCTCAACCATTTCTTGGATTCAAACTCCCATATCTCGCGAGCGGATTGACCTAACCCAAAAATTCCTGTTGCATCTGAAAGTAGAAACTCGCCCGATTACAACGGTATGTGTATTTTTTCCCTAGGCCATTCTGGTTAAGCGTTTGGAGCAGCAGAATTGCGAAAAATTTTTTGCATTCTCAACCATTTCTTGGCTTCAAACTCCCATATCTCGCGAACGGATTGACCTAACCCAAAAATTCCTATTGCATCTGAAAGTAGAAACTCGCCCGATTACAACGGTATGTGTATTTTTTCCCTAGGCCATTCTGGTTAAGCGCTTGGAGCAGCAGAAGTGCGAAAGATTTGTTGTCTTCTCAACCATTTCTTAGCTTCAAACTCCCATATCTCGCGAACGGATTGACCTAACCCAAAAATTCCTGTTGCATCTGAAAGTAGAAACTCGCCCGATTACAACGGTATCTGTATTTTTTCCCTAGGCCATTCTGTTTAAGCGTTTGGAGCAGCAGAATTGCGAAAAATTTTTTGCCTTCTCAACCATTTCTTGGCTTCAAACTCCCATATCTCGCGAACGGATTGACCTAACCCAAAAATTCCTATTGCATCTGAAAGTAGAAACTCGCCCGATTACAACGGTATGTGTATTTTTTCCCTAGGCCATTCTGGTTAAGCGTTTGGAGCAGCAGAATTGCGAAAAATTTGTTGCCTTCTCAACCATTTCTTGGCTTCAAACTCCCATATCTCGCGAACGGATTGACCTAACCCAAAAATTCCTATTGCATCTGAAAGTCGAAACTCGCCCGATTACAACGGTATGTGTATTTTTTCCCTAGGCCATTCTGGTTAAGCGTTTGGAGCAACAGAGTTGCGAAAAATTTTTTGCCTTCTCAACCATTTCTTGGCTTCAAACTCCCATATCTCGCGAACGGATTGACCTAACCCAAAAATTCCTATTGCATCTGAAAGTAGAAACTCGCCCGATTACAACGGTATGTGTATTTTTTCCCTAGGCCATTCTGGTTAAGCGTTTGGAGCAGCAGAATTGTGAAAAATTTTTTGCCTTCTCAACCATTTCTTGGCTTCAAACTCCCATATCTCGCGAACGGATTGACCTAACCCAAATATTCCTATTGCATCTGAAAGTAGAAACTCGCCCGATTACAACGGTATGTGTATTTTTTCCCTAGGCCATTCTGGTTAAGCGTTTGGAGCAGCAGAAGTGCGAAAGATTTGTTGTCTTCTCAACCATTTCTTAGTTTCAAACTCCCATATCTCGCGAACGGATTGACCTAACCCAAAAATTCCTGTTGCATCTGAAAGTAGAAACTCGCCCGATTATAACGGTATCTGTATTTTTTCCCTAGGCCATTCTGGTTATGCGTTTGGAGCAGCAGAATTGCAAAAAATTTTTTGCCTTCTCAACCATTTCTTGGCTTCAAACTCCCATATCTCGCGAACGGATTGACCTAACCCAAAAATTCCTGTAGCGTCTGGAAGTAGAGACTCGCCCGATTACAACGGTATGTGTATTTTTTCCCTAGGCCATCCTGGTTAAGCGTTTGGAGCAGCAGAATTGCGAAAAATTTTTTGCCTTCTCAACCATTTCTTGGCTTCAAACTCCCATATCTCTCGAACGGATTGACCTAACCCAAAAATTCCTATTGCATCTGAAAGTAGAACCTCGCCCGATTACAGCGGTGTGTGTATTTTTTCCCTAGGCCATTCTGGTTAAGCGTTTGGAGCAGCAGAATTGCGAAAAATTTTTTGCCTTCTCAAACATTTCTTGGCTTCAAACTCCCATATCTCGCGAACGCATTAACCTAACCCAAAAATTCCTATTGCATCTGAAAGTAGAAACTGGCCCGATTACAACGGTATGTGAATTTTTTCCCTAGGCCATTCTGGTTAAGCGTTTGGAGCAGCAGAATTGCGAAAAATTTGTTGCCTTCTCAACCATTTCTTGGCTTCAAACTCCCATATCTCGCGAACGGATTGACCTAACCCAAAAATTCCTATTGCATCTGAAAGTCGAAACTCGCCCGATTATAACGGTATCTGTATTTTTTCCCTAGGCCATTCTGGTTAAGCGTTTGGAGCAGCAGAAGTGCGAAAGATTTGTTGTCTTCTCAACCATTTCTTAGCTTCAAACTCCCATATCTCGCGAACGGATTGACCTAACCCAAAAATTCCTGTTGCATCTGAAAGTAGAAACTCGCCCGATTACAACGGTATGTGTATTTTTTCCCTAGGCCATTCTGGTTAAGCGTTTGGAGCAGCAGAATTGCGAAAAATTTTTTGCCTTCTCAACCATTTCTTGGCTTCAAACTCCCATATCTCGCGAACGGATTGACCTAACCCAAAAATTCCTATTGCATCTGAAAGTAGAAACTCGCCCGATTACAACGGTATGTTTTTTTTCCCTAGGCCATTCTGGTTAAGCGTTTGGAGCAGCAGAAATGCGAAAAATTTGTTGCCTTCTCAACCATTTCTTGGATTCAAACTCCCATATCTCGCGAGCGGATTGACCTAACCCAAAAATTCCTGTTGCATCTGAAAGTAGAAACTCGCCCGATTACAACGGTATGTGTATTTTTTCCCTACGCCATTCTGGTTAAGCGTTTGGAGCAGCAGAATTGCGAAAAATTTTTTGCATTCTCAACCATTTCTTGGCTTCAAACTCCCATATCTCGCGAACGGATTGACCTAACCCAAAAATTCCTATTGCATCTGAAAGTAGAAACTCGCCCGATTACAACGGTATGTGTATTTTTTCCCTAGGCCATTCTGGTTAAGCGTTTGGAGCAGCAGAATTGCGAAAAATTTGTTGCCTTCTCAACCATTTCTTGGCTTCAAACTCCCATATCTCGCGAACGGATTGACCTAACCCAAAAATTCCTATTGCATCTGAAAGTCGAAACTCGCCCGATTACAAAGGTATGTGTATTTTTCCCCTAGGCCATTCTGGTTAAGCGTTTGGAGCAGCAGAAGTGCGAAAGATTTGTTGTCTTCTCAACCATTTCTTAGCTTCAAACTCCCATATCTCGCGAACGGATTGACCTAACCCAAAAATTCCTGTTGCATCTGAAAGTAGAAACTCGCCCGATTATAACGGTATCTGTATTTTTTCCCTAGGCCATTCTGTTTAAGCGTTTGGAGCAGCAGAATTGCGAAAAATTTTTTGCCTCCTCAACCATTTCTTGGCTTCAAACTCCCATATCTCGCGCACGGATTGACCTAACCCAAAAATTCCTAGTGCATCTGAAAGTAGAAACTCGCCCGATTACAAGGGTATGTGTATTTTTTCCCTAGGCCATTCTGGTTAAGCGTTTGGAGCAGCAGAAGTGCGAAAGATTTGTTGTCTTCTCAACCATTTCTTAGCTTCAAACTCCCATATCTCGCGAACGGATTGACCTAACCCAAAAATTCCTGTTGCATCTGAAAGTAGAAACTCGCCCGATTATAACGGTATCTGTATTTTTTCCCTAGGCCATTCTGTTTAAGCGTTTGCAGCAGCAGAATTGCGAAAAATTTTTTTCGTTCTCAACCATTTCTTGGATTCAAACTCCCATATCTCGCGAGCGGATTGACCTAACCCAAAAATTCCTGTTCCATCTGAAAGTAGAAACTCGCCCGATTACAACGGTATGTGTATTTTTTCCCTAGGCCATTCTGGTTAAGCGTTTGGGGCAGCAGAATTGCGAAAAATTTTTTGCATTCTCAACCATTTCTTGGCTTCAAACTTCCATATCTCGCGAACGGATTGACCTAACCCAAAAATTCCTATTGCATCTGAAAGTAGAAACTCGCCCGATTACAACCGTATGTGTATTTTTTCCCTAGGCCATTCTGGTTAAGCGTTTGGAGCAGCAGAAGTGCGAAAGATTTGTTGTCTTCTCAACCATTTCTTAGCTTCAAACTCCCATATCTCGCGAACGGATTGACCTAACCCAAAAATTCCTGTTGCATCTGAAAGTAGAAACTCGCCCGATTACAACGGTATCTGTATTTTTTCCCTAGGCCATTCTGTTTAAGCGTTTGGAGCAGCAGAATTGCGAAAAATTTTTTGCCTTCTCAACCATTTCTTGGCTTCAAACTCCCATATCTCGCGAACGGATTGACCTAACCCAAAAATTCCTATTGCATCTGAAGGTAGAAACTCGCCCGATTACAACGGTATGTGTATTTTTTCCCTAGGCCATTCTGGTTAAGCGTTTGGAGCAGCAGAATTGCGAAAAATTTTTTGCCTCCTCAACCATTTCTTGGCTTCAAACTCCCATATCTCGCGAACGGATTGACCTAACCCAAAAATTCCTAGTGCATCTGAAAGTAGAAACTCGCCCGATTACAACGGTATGTGTATTTTTTCCCTAGGCCTTTCTGGTTAAGCGTTTGGAGCAGCAGAATTGCGAAAAATTTTTTGCCTTCTCAACCATTTCTTGGCTTCAAACTCCCATATCTCGCGAACGGATTGACCTAACCCAAAAATTCCTATTGCATCTGAAAGTAGAAACTCGCCCGATTACAACGGTATGTTTTTTTTCCCTAGGCCATTCTGGTTAAGCGTTTGGAGCAGCAGAAATGCGAAAAATTTTTTTCCTTCTCAACCATTTCTTGGATTCAAACTCCCATATCTCGCGAGCGGATTGACCTAACCCAAAAATTCCTGTTGCATCTGAAAGTAGAAACTCGCCCGATTACAACGGTATGTGTATTTTTTCCCTAGGCCATTCTGGTTAAGCGTTTGGAGCAGCAGAATTGCGAAAAATTTTTTGCATTCTCAACCATTTCTTGGCTTCAAACTCCCATATCTCGCGAACGGATTGACCTAACCCAAAAATTCCTATTGCATCTGAAAGTAGAAACTCGCCCGATTACAACGGTATGTGTATTTTTTCCCTAGGCCATTCTGGTTAAGCGCTTGGAGCAGCAGAAGTGCGAAAGATTTGTTGTCTTCTCAACCATTTCTTAGCTTCAAACTCCCATATCTCGCGAACGGATTGACCTAACCCAAAAATTCCTGTTGCATCTGAAAGTAGAAACTCGCCCGATTACAACGGTATCTGTATTTTTTCCCTAGGCCATTCTGTTTAAGCGTTTGGAGCAGCAGAATTGCGAAAAATTTTTTGCCTTCTCAACCATTTCTTGGCTTCAAACTCCCATATCTCGCGAACGGATTGACCTAACCCAAAAATTCCTATTGCATCTGAAGGTAGAAACTCGCCCGATTACAAGGGTATGTGTATTTTTTCCCTAGGCCATTCTGGTTAAGCGTTTGGAGCAGCAGAATTGCGAAAAATTTTTTGCCTTCTCAACCATTTCTTGGTTTCAAACTCCCATATCTCGCGAACGGATTGACCTAACCCAAAAATTCCTATTGCATCTGAAAGTAGAACCTCGCCCGATTACAGCGGTATGTGTATTTTTTCCCTAGGCCGTTCTGGTTAAGCGTTTGGAGCAGCAGAATTGCGAAAAATTTTTTGCCTTCTCAAACATTTCTTGGCTTCAAACTCCCATATCTCGCGAACGCATTAACCTAACCCAAAAATTCCTATTGCATCTGAAAGTAGAAACTGGCCCGATTACAACGGTATGTGAATTTTTTCCCTAGGCCATTCTGGTTAAGCGTTTGGACCAGCAGAATTGCGAAAAATTTGTTGCCTTCTCAACCATTTCTTGGCTTCAAACTCCCATATCTCGCGAACGGATTGACCTAACCCAAAAATTCCTATTGCATCTGAAAGTCGAAACTCGCCCGATTACAACGGTATGTGTATTTTTTCCCTAGGCCATTCTGGTTAAGCGTTTGGAGCAGCAGAAGTGCGAAAGATTTGTTGTCTTCTCAACCATTTCTTAGCTTCAAACTCCCATATCTCGCGAACGGATTGACCTAACCCAAAAATTCCTGTTGCATCTGATAGTAGAAACTCGCCCGATTACAACGGTATGTGTATTTTTTCCCTAGGCCATTCTGGTTAAGCGTTTGGAGCAGCAGAATTGCGAAAAATTTTTTGCCTTCTCAACCATTTCTTGGCTTCAAACTCCCATATCTCGCGAACGGATTGACCTGACCCAAAAATTCCTATTGCATCTGAAAGTAGAAACTCGCCCGATTACAACGGTATGTTTTTTTTCCCTAGGCCATTCTGGTTAAGCGTTTGGAGCAGCAGAAATGCGAAAAATTTTTTGCCTTCTCAACCATTTCTTGGATTCAAACTCCCATATCTCGCGAGCGGATTGACCTAACCCAAAAATTCCTGTTGCATCTGAAAGTAGAAACTCGCCCGATTACAACGGTATGTGTATTTTTTCCCTAGGCCATTCTGGTTAAGCGTTTGGAGCAGCAGAATTGCGAAAAATTTTTTGCATTCTCAACCATTTCTTGGCTTCAAACTCCCATATCTCGCGAACGGATTGACCTAACCCAAAAATTCCTATTGCATCTGAAAGTAGAAACTTGCCCGATTACAACGGTATGTGTATTTTTTCCCTAGGCCATTCTGGTTAAGCGTTTGGAGCAGCAGAATTGCGAAAAATTTGTTGCCTTCTCAACCATTTCTTGGCTTCAAACTCCCATATCTCGCGAACGGATTGACCTAACCCAAAAATTCCTATTGCATCTGAAAGTCGAAACTCGCCCGATTACAACGGTATGTGTATTTTTCCCCTAGGCCATTCTGGTTAAGCGTTTGGAGCAGCAGAAGTGCGAAAGATTTGTTGTCTTCTCAACCATTTCTTAGCTTCAAACTCCCATATCTCGCGAACAGATTGACCTAACCCAAAAATTCCTGTTGCATCTGAAAGTAGAAACTCGCCCGATTATAACGGTATCTGTATTTTTTCCCTAGGCCATTCTGTTTAAGCGTTTGGAGCAGCAGAATTGCGAAAAATTTTTTGCCTCCTCAACCATTTCTTGGCTTCAAACTCCCATATCTCGCGCACGGATTGACCTAACCCAAAAATTCCTAGTGCATCTGAAAGTAGAAACTCGCCCGATTACAAGGGTATGTGTATTTTTTCCCTAGGCCATTCTGGTTAAGCGTTTGGAGCAGCAGAAGTGCGAAAGATTTGTTGTCTTCTCAACCATTTCTTAGCTTCAAACTCCCATATCTCGCGAACGGATTCACCTAACCCAAAAATTCCTGTTGCATCTGAAAGTAGAAACTCGCCCGATTATAACGGTATCTGTATTTTTTCCCTAGGACATTCTGTTTAAGCGTTTGCAGCAGCAGAATTGCGAAAAATTTTTTTCGTTCTCAACCATTTCTTGGATTCAAACTCCCATATCTCGCGAGCGGATTGACCTAACCCAAAAATTCCTGTTCCATCTGAAAGTAGAAACTCGCCCGATTACAACGGTATGTGTATTTTTTCCCTAGGCCATTCTGGTTAAGCGTTTGGGGCAGCAGAATTGCGAAAAATTTTTTGCATTCTCAACCATTTCTTGGCTTCAAACTCCCATATCTCGCGAACGGATTGACCTAACCCAAAAATTCCTATTGCATCTGAAAGTAGAAACTCGCCCGATTACAACGGTATGTGTATTTTTTCCCTAGGCCATTCTGGTTAAGCGTTTGGGGCAGCAGAATTGCGAAAAATTTTTTGCATTCTCAACCATTTCTTGGCTTCAAACTCCCATATCTCGCGAACGGATTGACCTAACCCAAAAATTCCTATTGCATCTGAAAGTAGAAACTCGCCCGATTACAACGGTATGTGTATTTTTTCCCTAGGCCATTCTGGTTAAGCGTTTGGAGCAGCAGAAGTGCGAAAGATTTGTTGTCTTCTCAACCATTTCTTAGCTTCAAACTCCCATATCTCGCGAACGGATTGACCTAACCCAAAAATTCCTGTTGCATCTGAAAGTAGAAACTCGCCCGATTACAACGGTATCTGTATTTTTTCCCTAGGCCATTCTGTTTAAGCGTTTGGAGCAGCAGAATTGCGAAAAATTTTTTGCCTTCTCAACCATTTCTTGGCTTCAAACTCCCATATCTCGCGAACGGATTGACCTAACCCAAAAATTCCTATTGCATCTGAAGGTAGAAACTCGCCCGATTACAAGGGTATGTGTATTTTTTCCCTAGGCCATTCTGGTTAAGCGTTTGGAGCAGCAGAAATGCGAAAAATTTTTTGCCTTCTCAACCATTTCTTGGATTCAAACTCCCATATCTCGCGAGCGGATTGACCTAACCCAAAAATTCCTGTTGCATCTGAAAGTAGAAACTCGCCCGATTACAACGGTATGTGTATTTTTTCCCTAGGCCATTCTGGTTAAGCGTTTGGAGCAGCAGAATTGCGAAAAATTTTTTGCATTCTCAACCATTTCTTGGCTTCAAACTCCCATATCTCGCGAACGGATTGACCTAACCCAAAAATTCCTATTGCATCTGAAAGTAGAAACTCGCCCGATTACAACGGTATGTGTATTTTTTCCCTAGGCCATTCTGGTTAAGCGTTTGGAGCAGCAGAATTGCGAAAAATTTGTTGCCTTCTCAACCATTTCTTGGCTTCAAACTCCCATATCTCGCGAACGGATTGACCTAACCCAAAAATTCCTATTGCATCTGAAAGTCGAAACTCGCCCGATTACAACGGTATGTTTATTTTTCCCCTAGGCCATTCTGGTTAAGCGTTTGGAGCAGCAGAAGTGCGAAAAATTTTTTGCCTTCTCAAACATTTCTTGGCTTCAAACTCCCATATCTCGCGAACGCATTAACCTAACCCAAAAATTCCTATTGCATCTGAAAGTAGAAACTGGCCCGATTACAACGGTATGTGAATTTTTTCCCTAGGCCATTCTGGTTAAGCGTTTGGAGCAGCAGAATTGCGAAAAATTTGTTGCCTTCTCAACCATTTCTTGGCTTCAAACTCCCATATCTCGCGAACGGATTGACCTAACCCAAAAATTCCTATTGCATCTGAAAGTCGAAACTCGCCCGATTACAACGGTATGTGTATTTTTTCCCTAGGCCATTCTGGTTAAGCGTTTGGAGCAGCAGAAGTGCGAAAGATTTGTTGTCTTCTCAACCATTTCTTAGCTTCAAACTCCCATATCTCGCGAACGGATTGACCTAACCCAAAAATTCCTGTTGCATCTGAAAGTAGAAACTCGCCCGATTACAACGGTATGTGTATTTTTTCCCTAGGCCATTCTGGTTAAGCGTTTGGAGCAGCAGAATTGCGAAAAATTTTTTGCCTTCTCAACCATTTCTTGGCTTCAAACTCCCATATCTCGCGAACGGATTGACCTAACCCAAAAATTCCTATTGCTTCTGAAAGTAGAAACTCGCCCGATTACAACGGTATGTTTTTTTTTCCTATGCCATTCTGGTTAAGCGTTTGGAGCAGCAGAAATGCGAAAAATTTTTTGCCTTCTCAACCATTTCTTGGATTCAAACTCCCATATCTCGCGAGCGGATTGACCTAACCCAAAAATTCCTGTTGCATCTGAAAGTAGAAACTCGCCCGATTACAACGGTATGTGTATTTTTTCCCTAGGCCATTCTGGTTAAGCGTTTGGAGCAGCAGAATTGCGAAAAATTTTTTGCATTCTCAACCATTTCTTGGCTTCAAACTCCCATATCTCGCGAACGGATTGACCTAACCCAAAAATTCCTATTGCATCTGAAAGTAGAAACTCGCCCGATTACAACGGTATGTGTATTTTTTCCCTAGGCCATTCTGGTTAAGCGTTTGGAGCAGCAGAATTGCGAAAAATTTGTTGCCTTCTCAACCATTTCTTGGCTTCAAACTCCCATATCTCGCGAACGGATTGACCTAACCCAAAAATTCCTATTGCATCTGAAAGTCGAAACTCGCCCGATTACAACGGTATGTTTTCCCCTAGGCCATTCTGGTTAAGCGTTTGGAGCAGCAGAAGTGCGAAAGATTTGTTGTCTTCTCAACCATTTCTTAGCTTCAAACTCCCATATCTCGCGAACGGATTGACCTAACCCAAAAATTCCTGTTGCATCTGAAAGTAGAAACTCGCCCGATTATAACGGTATCTGTATTTTTTCCCTAGGCCATTCTGTTTAAGCGTTTGGAGCAGCAGAATTGCGAAAAATTTTTTGCCTCCTCAACCATTTCTTGGCTTCAAACTCCCATATCTCGCGCACGGATTGACCTAACCCAAAAATTCCTAGTGCATCTGAAAGTAGAAACTCGCCCGATTACAAGGGTATGTGTATTTTTTCCCTAGGCCATTCTGGTTAAGCGTTTGGAGCAGCAGAAGTGCGAAAGATTTGTTGTCTTCTCAACCATTTCTTAGCTTCAAACTCCCATATCTCGCGAACGGATTGACCTAACCCAAAAATTCCTGTTGCATCTGAAAGTAGAAACTCGCCCGATTATAACGGTATCTGTATTTTTTCCCTAGGCCATTCTGTTTAAGCGTTTGCAGCAGCAGAATTGCGAAAAATTTTTTGCCTCCTCAACCATTTCTTGGCTTCAAACTCCCATATCTCGCGAACGGATTGACCTAACCCAAAAATTCCTAGTGCATCTGAAAGTAGAAACTCGCCCGATTACAACGGTATGTGTATTTTTTCCCTAGGCCATTCTGGTTAAGCGTTTGGAGCAGCAGAAGTGCGAAAGATTTGTTGTCTTCTCAACCATTTCTTAGCTTCAAACTCCCATATCTCGCGAACGGATTGACCTAACCCAAAAATTCCTGTTGCATCTGAAAGTAGAAACTCGCCCGTTTACAACGGTATGTGAATTTTTTCCCTAGGCCATTCTGGTTAAGCGTTTGGAGCTGCAGAATTGCGAAAAATTTGTTGCCTTCTCAACCATTTCTTGGCTTCAAACTCCCATATCTCGCGAACGGATTGACCTAACCCAAAAATTCCTATTGCATCTGAAAGTCGAAACTCGCCCGATTACAACGGTATGTGTATTTTTTCCCTAGGCCATTCTGGTTAAGCGTTTGGAGCAGCAGAAGTGCGAAAGATTTGTTGTCTTCTCAACCATTTCTTAGCTTCAAACTCCCATATCTCGCGAACGGATTGACCTAACCCAAAAATTCCTGTTGCATCTGAAAGTAGAAACTCGCCCGATTACAACGGTATCTGTAATTTTTTTCCTAGGCCATTCTGTTTAAGCGTTTGGAGCCGCAGAATTGCGAAAAATTTTTGGCCTTCTCAACCATTTCTTGGCTTCAAACTCCCATAATCTCGCGAACGGATTGACCTAACCCAAAAATTTCCTATTGCATCTGAAAGTCGAAACTCGCCCGATTACAACGGTATGTGTATTTTCTCCCCTAGGCCATTCTGGTTAAGCGTTTGGAGCAGCAGAAGTGCGAAAGATTTGTTGTCTTCTCAACCATTTCTTAGCTTCAAACTCCCATATCTCGCGAACGGATTGACCTAACCCAAAAATTCCTGTTGCATCTGAAAGTAGAAACTCGCCCGATTATAACGGTATCTGTATTTTTTTCCCTAGGCCATTCTGTTTAAGCGTTTGGAGCAGCAGAATTGCGAAAAATTTTTTGCCTCCTCAACCATTTCTTTGCTTCAAACTCCCATATCTCGCGAACGGATTGACCTAACCCAAAAATTTCCTATTGCATCTGAAAGTCGAAACTCGCCGATTACAACGGTATGTGTATTTTTTCCCTAGGCCATTCTGGTTAAGCGTTTGGAGCAGCAGAAGTGCGAAAGATTTGTTGTCTTCTCAACCATTTCTTAGCTTCAAACTCCCATATCTCGCGAACGGATTGACCCTAACCCAAAAATTCCTGTTGCATCTGAAACTAGAAACTCGCCCGATTACAACGGTATCTGTATGTTTTTCCCTAGGCCATTCTGTTTAAGCCTTTGGAGCCGCAGAATTGCGAAAAATTTTTTGCCTTCTCAACCATTTCTTGGCTTCAAACTCCCATATCTCGCGAACGGATTGACCTAACCCAAAAATTCCTATTGCATCTGAAAGTAGAAACTGGCCCGATTACAACGGTATGTTTATTTTTTCCCTAGGCCACTCTGGTTAAGCGTTTGGGGCAGCAGAATTGCGAAAAATTTTTTGCCTTCTCAACCATTTCTTAGCTTCAAACTCCCATATCTCGCGAACGGATTGACCTAACCCAAAAATTCCTGTTGCATCTGAAAGTAGAAACTCGCCCGATTACAACGGTATCTGTATTTTTTCCCTAGGCCATTCTGTTTAAGCGTTTGGAGCCGCAGAATTGCGAAATATTTTTGGCCTTCTCAACCATTTCTTGGCTTCAAACTCCCATATCTCGCGAACGGATTGACCTAACCCAAAAATTCCTATTGCATCTGAAAGTCGAAACTGGCCCGATTACAACGGTATGTGTATTTTTCCCCTAGGCCATTCTGGTTAAGCGTTTGGAGCAGCAGAAGTGCGAAAGATTTGTTGTCTTCTCAACCATTTCTTAGCTTCAAACTCCCATATCTCGCGAACGGATTGACCTAACCCAAAAATTCCTGTTGCATCTGAAAGTAGAAACTCGCCCGATTATAACGGTATCTGTATTTTTTCCCTAGGCCATTCTGTTTAAGCGTTTGGAGCAGCAGAATTGCGAAAAATTTTTTGCCTCCTCAACCATTTCTTGGCTTCAAACTCCCATATCTCGCGAACGGATTGACCTAACCCAAAAATTCCTAGTGCATCTGAAAGTAGAAACTCGCCCGATTACAACGGTATGTGTATTTTTTCCCTAGGCCTTTCTGGTTAAGCGTTTGGAGCAGCAGAATTGCGAAAAATTTTTTGCCTTCTCAACCATTTCTTGGCTTCAAACTCCCATATCTCGCGAACGGATTGACCTAACCCAAAAATTCCTATTGCATCTGAAAGTAGAAACTCGCCCGATTACAACGGTATGTTTTTTTTCCCTAGGCCATTCTGGTTAAGCGTTTGGAGCAGCAGAAATGCGACAAATTTTTTTCCTTCTCAACCATTTCTTGGATTCAAACTCCCATATCTCGCGAGCGGATTGACCTAACCCAAAAATTCCTGTTGCATCTGAAAGTAGAAACTCGCCCGATTACAACGGTATGTGTATTTTTTCCCTAGGCCATTCTGGTTAAGCGTTTGGAACAGCAGAATTGCGAAAAATTTTTTGCATTCTCAACCATTTCTTGGCTTCAAACTCCCATATCTCGCGAACGGATTGACCTAACCCAAAAATTCCTGTTGCATCTGAAAGTAGAAACTCGCCCGATTACAAGGGTATGTGTAGTATTTTTTCCCTAGGCCATTCTGGTTAAGCGTTTGGAGCAGCAGAATTGCGAAAAATTTTTTGCCTTCTCAACCATTTCTTGGTTTCAAACTCCCATATCTCGCGAACGGATTGACCTAACCCAAAAATTCCTATTGCATCTGAAAGTAGAACCTCGCCCGATTACAGCGGCATGTGTATTTTTTCCCTAGGCCATTCTGGTTAAGCGTTTGGAGCAGCAGAATTGCGAAAAATTTTTTGCCTTCTCAAACATTTCTTGGCTTCAAACTCCCATATCTCGCGAACGCATTAACCTAACCCAAAAATTCCTATTTCATCTGAAAGTAGAAACTGGCCCGATTACAACGGTATGTGAATTTTTTCCCTAGGCCATTCTGGTTAAGCGTTTGGAGCAGCAGAATTGCGAAAAATTTGTTGCCTCCTCAACCATTTCTTGGCTTCAAACTCCCATATCTCGCGAACGGATTGACCTAACCCAAAAATTCCTATTGCATCTGAAAGTCGAAACTCGCCCGATTACAACGGTATGTGTATTTTTTCCCTAGGCCATTCTGGTTAAGCGTTTGGAGCAGCAGAATTGCAAAAAATTTTTTGCCTTCTCAACCATTTCTTGGCTTCAAACTCCCATATCTCGCGAACGGATTGACCTAACCCAAAAATTCCTATTGCATCTGAAAGTAGAAACTCGCCCGATTACAACCGTATGTTTTTTTTCCCTAGGCCATTCTGGTTAAGCGTTTGGAGCAGCAGAAATGCGAAAATTTTTTTGCCTTCTCAACCATTTCTTGGATTCAAACTCCCATATCTCGCGAGCGGATTGACCTAACCCAAAAATTCCTGTTGCATCTGAAAGTAGAAACTCGCCCGATTACAACGGTATGTGTATTTTTTCCCTAGGCCATTCTGGTTAAGCGTTTGGTGCAGCAGAAGTGCGAAAGATTTGTTGTCTTCTCAACCATTTCTTAGCTTCAAACTCCCATATCTCGCGAACGGATTGACCTAACCCAAAAATTCCTGTTGCATCTGAAAGTAGAAACTCGCCCGATTATAACGGTATCTGTATTTTTTCCCTAGGCCATTCTGTTTAAGCGTTTGGAGCAGCAGAATTGCGAAAAATTTTTTGCCTCCTCAACCATTTCTTGGCTTCAAACTCCCACATCTCGCGCACGGATTGACCTAACCCAAAAATTCCTAGTGCATCTGAAAGTAGAAACTCGCCCGATTACAAGGGTATGTGTATTTTTTCCCTAGGCCATTCTGGTTAAGCGTTTGGAGCAGCAGAAGTGCGAAAGGATTTGTTGTCTTCTCAACCATTACTTAGCTTCAAACTCCCATATCTCGCGAACGGATTGACCTAACCCAAAAATTCCTGTTGCATCTGAAAGTAGAAACTCGCCCGATATAACGGTATCTGTATTTTTTCCCTAGGCCATTCTGTTTAAGCGTTTGCAGCAGCAGAATTGCGAAAAATTTTTTTCCTTCTCAACCATTTCTTGGATTCAAACTCCCGTATCTCGCGAGCGGATTGACCTAACCCAAAAATTCCTGTTGCATCTGAAAGTAGAAACTCGCCCGATTACAACGGTATGTGTATTTTTTCCCTAGGCCACTCTGGTTAAGCGTTTGGAGCAGCAGAATTGCGAAAAATTTTTGCCTTCTCAACCTTTTCTTAGCTTCAAACTCCCATATCTCGCGAACGGATTGACCTAACCCAAAAATTCCTGTTGCATCTGAAAGTAGAAACTCGCCCGATTACAACGGTATCTGTATTTTTTCCCTAGGCCATTCTGTTTAAGCGTTTGGTGCCGCAGAATTGCGAAAAATTTTTGGCCTTCTCAACCATTTCTTGGCTTCAAACTCCCATATCTCGCGAACGGATTGACCTAACCCAAAAATTCCTATTGCATCTGAAAGTCGAAACTCGCCCGATTACAACGGTATGTGTATTTTTCCCCTAGGCCATTCTGGTTAAGCGTTTGGAGCAGCAGAATTGCGAAAGATTTGTTGTCTTCTCAACCATTTCTTAGCTTCAAACTCCCATATCTCGCGAACGGATTGACCTAACCCAAAAATTCCTGTTGCATCTGAAAGTAGAAACTCGCCCGATTATAACGGTATCTGTATTTTTTCCCTAGGCCATTCTGTTTAAGCGTTTGGAGCAGCAGAATTGCGAAAATTTTTTGCCTCCTCAACCATTTCTTTGCTTCAAACTCCCATATCTCGCGAACGGATTGACCTAACCCAAAAATTCCTATTGCATCTGAAAGTCGAAACTCGCCCGATTACAACGGTATGTGTATTTTTTCCCTAGGCCATTCTGGTTAAGCATTTGGAGCAGCAGAAGTGCGAAAGATTTGTTGTCTTCTCAACCATTTCTTAGCTTCAAACTCCCATATCTCGCGAACGGATTGACCTAACCCAAAAATTCCTATTGCATCTGAAAGTAGAAACTCGCCCGATTACAACGGTATGTTTTTTTTCCCTAGGCCATTCTGGTTAAGCGTTTGGAGCAGCAGAAATGCGACAAATTTTTTTCCTTCTCAACCATTTCTTGGATTCAAACTCCCATATCTCGCGAGCGGATTGACCTAACCCAAAAATTCCTGTTGCATCTGAAAGTAGAAACTCGCCCGATTACAACGGTATGTTGTATTTTTTCCCTAGGCCATTCTGGTTAAGCGTTTGGAACAGCAGAATTGCGAAAAATTTTTTGCATTCTCAACCATTTCTTGGCTTCAAACTCCCATATCTCGCGAACGGATTGACCTAACCCAAAAATTCCTGTTGCATCTGAAAGTAGAAACTCGCCCGATTACAACGGTATCTGTATTTTTTCCCTAGGCCATTCTGTTTAAGCGTTTGGAGCAGCAGAATTGCGAAAAATTTTTTGCCTTCTCAACCATTTCTTGGCTTCAAACTCCCATATCTCGCGAACGGATTGACCTAACCCAAAAATTGCTATTGCATCTGAAGGTAGAAACTCGCCCGATTACAAGGGTATGTGTATTTTTTCCCTAGGCCATTCTGTTTAAGCGTTTGGAGCAGCAGAATTGCGAAAAATTTTTTGCCTTCTCAACCATTTCTTGGCTTCAAACTCCCATATCTCGCGAACGGATTGACCTAACCCAAAAATTGCTATTGCATCTGAAGGTAGAAACTCGCCCGATTACAAGGGTATGTGTATTTTTTCCCTAGGCCATTCTGGTTAAGCGTTTGGAGCAGCAGAATTGCGAAAATTTTTTGCCTTCTCAACCATTTCTTGGTTTCAAACTCCATATCTCGCGAACGGATTGACCTAACCCAAAAATTCCTATTGCATCTGAAAGTAGAACCTCGCCCGATTACAGCGGCATGTGTATTTTTTCCCTAGGCCATTCTGGTTAAGCGTTTGGAGCAGCAGAATTGCGAAAAATTTTTTGCCTTCTCAAACATTTCTTGGCTTCAAACTCCCATATCTCGCGAACGCATTAACCTAACCCAAAAATTCCTATTGCATCTGAAAGTAGAAACTGGCCCGATTACAACGGTATGTGAATTTTTTCCCTAGGCCATTCTGGTTAAGCGTTTGGAGCAGCAGAATTGCGAAAAATTTGTTGCCTCCTCAACCATTTCTTGGCTTCAAACTCCCATATCTCGCGAACGGATTGACCTAACCCAAAAATTCCTATTGCATCTGAAAGTCGAAACTCGCCCGATTACAACGGTATGTGTATTTTTTCCCTAGGCCATTCTGGTTAAGCGTTTGGAGCAGCAGAATTGCGAAAAATTTTTTGCCTTCTCAACCATTTCTTGGCTTCAAACTCCCATATCTCGCGAACGGATTGACCTAACCCAAAAATTCCTATTGCATCTGAAAGTAGAAACTCGCCCGATTACAACCGTATGTTTTTTTTCCCTAGGCCATTCTGGTTAAGCGTTTGGAGCAGCAGAAATGCGAAAATTTTTTTGCCTTCTCAACCATTTCTTGGATTCAAACTCCCATATCTCGCGAGCGGATTGACCTAACCCAAAAATTCCTGTTGCATCTGAAAGTAGAAACTCGCCCGATTACAACGGTATGTGTATTTTTTCCCTAGGCCATTCTGGTTAAGCGTTTGGTGCAGCAGAAGTGCGAAAGATTTGTTGTCTTCTCAACCATTTCTTAGCTTCAAACTCCCATATCTCGCGAACGGATTGACCTAACCCAAAAATTCCTGTTGCATCTGAAAGTAGAAACTCGCCCGATTATAACGGTATCTGTATTTTTTCCCTAGGCCATTCTGTTTAAGCGTTTGGAGCAGCAGAATTGCGAAAAATTTTTTGCCTCCTCAACCATTTCTTGGCTTCAAACTCCCACATCTCGCGCACGGATTGACCTAACCCAAAAATTCCTAGTGCATCTGAAAGTAGAAACTCGCCCGATTACAAGGGTATGTGTATTTTTTCCCTAGGCCATTCTGGTTAAGCGTTTGGAGCAGCAGAAGTGCGAAAGATTTGTTGTCTTCTCAACCATTTCTTAGCTTCAAACTCCCATATCTCGCGAACGGATTGACCTAACCCAAAAATTCCTGTTGCATCTGAAAGTAGAAACTCGCCCGATTATAACGATATCTGTATTTTTTCCCTAGGCCATTCTGTTTAAGCGTTTGCAGCAGCAGAATTGCGAAAAATTTTTTTCCTTCTCAACCATTTCTTGGATTCAAACTCCCGTATCTCGCGAGCGGATTGACCTAACCCAAAAATTCCTGTTGCATCTGAAAGTAGAAACTCGCCCGATTACAACGGTATGTGTATTTTTTCCCTAGGCCACTCTGGTTAAGCGTTTGGAGCAGCAGAATTGCGAAAAATTTTTTGCCTTCTCAACCTTTTCTTAGCTTCAAACTCCCATATCTCGCGAACGGATTGACCTAACCCAAAAATTCCTGTTGCATCTGAAAGTAGAAACTCGCCCGATTACAACGGTATCTGTATTTTTTCCCTAGGCCATTCTGTTTAAGCGTTTGGTGCCGCAGAATTGCGAAAAATTTTTGGCCTTCTCAACCATTTCTTGGCTTCAAACTCCCATATCTCGCGAACGGATTGACCTAACCCAAAAATTCCTATTGCATCTGAAAGTCGAAACTCGCCCGATTACAACGGTATGTGTATTTTTCCCCTAGGCCATTCTGGTTAAGCGTTTGGAGCAGCAGAATTGCGAAAGATTTGTTGTCTTCTCAACCATTTCTTAGCTTCAAACTCCCATATCTCGCGAACGGATTGACCTAACCCAAAAATTCCTGTTGCATCTGAAAGTAGAAACTCGCCCGATTATAACGGTATCTGTATTTTTTCCCTAGGCCATTCTGTTTAAGCGTTTGGAGCAGCAGAATTGCGAAAAATTTTTTGCCTCCTCAACCATTTCTTTGCTTCAAACTCCCATATCTCGCGAACGGATTGACCTAACCCAAAAATTCCTATTGCATCTGAAAGTAGAAACTCGCCCGATTACAACGGTATGTTTTTTTTCCCTAGGCCATTCTGGTTAAGCGTTTGGAGCAGCAGAAATGCGACAAATTTTTTTCCTTCTCAACCATTTCTTGGATTCAAACTCCCATATCTCGCGAGCGGATTGACCTAACCCAAAAATTCCTGTTGCATCTGAAAGTAGAAACTCGCCCGATTACAACGGTATGTGTATTTTTTCCCTAGGCCATTCTGGTTAAGCGTTTGGAGCAGCAGAATTGCGAAAAATTTTTTGCATTCTCAACCATTTCTTGGCTTCAAACTCCCATATCTCGCGAACGGATTGACCTAACCCAAAAATTCCTGTTGCATCTGAAGGTAGAAACTCGCCCGATTACAAGGGTATGTGTATTTTTTCCCTAGGCCATTCTGGTTAAGCGTTTGGAGCAGCAGAATTGCGAAAAATTTTTTGCCTTCTCAACCATTTCTTGGTTTCAAACTCCCATATCTCGCGAACGGATTGACCTAACCCAAAAATTCCTATTGCATCTGAAAGTAGAACCTCGCCCGATTACAGCGGTATGTGTATTTTTTCCCTAGGCCATTCTGGTTAAGCGTTTGGAGCAGCAGAATTGCGAAAAATTTTTTGCCTTCTCAAACATTTCTTGGCTTCAAACTCCCATATCTCGCGAACGCATTAACCTAACCCAAAAATTCCTATTGCATCTGAAAGTAGAAACTGGCCCGATTACAACGGTATGTGAATTTTTTCCCTAGGCCATTCTGGTTAAGCGTTTGGAGCAGCAGAATTGCGAAAAATTTGTTGCCTCCTCAACCATTTCTTGGCTTCAAACTCCCATATCTCGCGAACGGATTGACCTAACCCAAAAATTCCTATTGCATCTGAAAGTCGAAACTCGCCCGATTACAACGGTATGTGTATTTTTTCCCTAGGCCATTCTGGTTAAGCGTTTGGAGCAGCAGAAGTGCGAAAGATTTGTTGTCTTCTCAACCATTTCTTAGCTTCAAACTCCCATATCTCGCGAACGGATTGACCTAACCCAAAAATTCCTGTTGCATCTGAAAGTAGAAACTCGCCCGATTACAACGGTATGTGTATTTTTTCCCTAGGCCATTCTGGTTAAGCGTTTGGAGCAGCAGAATTGCGAAAAATTTTTTGCCTTCTCAACCATTTCTTGGCTTCAAACTCCCATATCTCGCGAACGGATTGACCTAACCCAAAAATTCCTATTGCATCTGAAAGTAGAAACTCGCCCGATTACAACGGTATGTTTTTTTTCCCTAGGCCATTCTGGTTAAGCGTTTGGAGCAGCAGAAATGCGAAAATTTTTTTGCCTTCTCAACCATTTCTTGGATTCAAACTCCCATATCTCGCGAGCGGATTGACCTAACCCAAAAATTCCTGTTGCATCTGAAAGTAGAAACTCGCCCGATTACAACGGTATGTGTATTTTTTCCCTAGGCCATTCTGGTTAAGCGTTTGGTGCAGCAGAAGTGCGAAAGATTTGTTGTCTTCTCAACCATTTCTTAGCTTCAAACTCCCATATCTCGCGAACGGATTGACCTAACCCAAAAATTCCTGTTGCATCTGAAAGTAGAAACTCGCCCGATTATAACGGTATCTGTATTTTTTCCCTAGGCCATTCTGTTTAAGCGTTTGGAGCAGCAGAATTGCGAAAAATTTTTTGCCTCCTCAACCATTTCTTGGCTTCAAACTCCCACATCTCGCGCACGGATTGACCTAACCCAAAAATTCCTAGTGCATCTGAAAGTAGAAACTCGCCCGATTACAAGGGTATGTGTATTTTTTCCCTAGGCCATTCTGGTTAAGCGTTTGGAGCAGCAGAAGTGCGAAAGATTTGTTGTCTTCTCAACCATTTCTTAGCTTCAAACTCCCATATCTCGCGAACGGATTGACCTAACCCAAAAATTCCTGTTGCATCTGAAAGTAGAAACTCGCCCGATTATAACGGTATCTGTATTTTTTCCCTAGGCCATTCTGTTTAAGCGTTTGCAGCAGCAGAATTGCGAAAAATTTTTTTCCTTCTCAACCATTTCTTGGATTCAAACTCCCGTATCTCGCGAGCGGATTGACCTAACCCAAAAATTCCTGTTGCATCTGAAAGTAGAAACTCGCCCGATTACAACGGTATGTGTATTTTTTCCCTAGGCCACTCTGGTTAAGCGTTTGGAGCAGCAGAATTGCGAAAAATTTTTTGCCTTCTCAACCATTTCTTAGCTTCAAACTCCCATATCTCGCGAACGGATTGACCTAACCCAAAAATTCCTGTTGCATCTGAAAGTAGAAACTCGCCCGATTACAACGGTATCTGTATTTTTTCCCTAGGCCATTCTGTTTAAGCGTTTGGAGCCGCAGAATTGCGAAAAATTTTTGGCCTTCTCAACCATTTCTTGGCTTCAAACTCCCATATCTCGCGAACGGATTGACCTAACCCAAAAATTCCTATTGCATCTGAAAGTCGAAACTCGCCCGATTACAACGGTATGTGTATTTTTCCCCTAGGCCATTCTGGTTAAGCGTTTGGAGCAGCAGAAGTGCGAAAGATTTGTTGTCTTCTCAACCATTTCTTAGCTTCAAACTCCCATATCTCGCGAACGGATTGACCTAACCCAAAAATTCCTGTTGCATCTGAAAGTAGAAACTCGCCCGATTATAACGGTATCTGTATTTTTTCCCTAGGCCATTCTGTTTAAGCGTTTGGAGCAGCAGAATTGCGAAAAATTTTTTGCCTCCTCAACCATTTCTTTGCTTCAAACTCCCATATCTCGCGAACGGATTGACCTAACCCAAAAATTCCTATTGCATCTGAAAGTCGAAACTCGCCCGATTACAACGGTATGTGTATTTTTTCCCTAGGCCATTCTGGTTAAGCGTTTGGAGCAGCAGAAGTGCGAAAGATTTGTTGTCTTCTCAACCATTTCTTAGCTTCAAACTCCCATATCTCGCGAACGGATTGACCTAACCCAAAAATTCCTGTTGCATCTGAAAGTAGAAACTGGCCCGATTACAACGGTATGTTTATTTTTTCCCTAGGCCACTCTGGTTAAGCGTTTGGAGCAGCAGAATTGCGAAAAATTTTTTGCCTTCTCAACCATTTCTTAGCTTCAAACTCCCATATCTCGCGAACGGATTGACCTAACCCAAAAATTCCTGTTGCATCTGAAAGTAGAAACTCGCCCGATTACAACGGTATCTGTATTTTTTCCCTAGGCCATTCTGTTTAAGCGTTTGGAACCGCAGAATTGCGAAATATTTTTGGCCTTCTCAACCATTTCTTGGCTTCAAACTCCCATATCTCGCGAACGGATTGACCTAACCCAAAAATTCCTATTGCATCTGAAAGTCGAAACTCGCCCGATTACAACGGTATGTGTATTTTTCCCCTAGGCCATTCTGGTTAAGCGTTTGGAGCAGCAGAAGTGCGAAAGATTTGTTGTCTTCTCAACCATTTCTTAGCTTCAAACTCCCATATCTCGCGAACGGATTTACCTAACCCAAAAATTCCTGTTGCATCTGAAAGTAGAAACTCGCCCGATTACAACGGTATGTGTATTTTTTCCCTAGGCCACTCTGGTTAAGCGTTTGGAGCAGCAGAATTGCGAAAAATTTTTGGCCTTCTCAACCATTTCTTGGCTTCAAACTCCCATATCTCGCGAACGGATTGACCTAACCCAAAAATTCCTATTGCATCTGAAAGTCGAAACTCGCCCGATTACAACGGTATGTGTATTTTTCCCCTAGGCCATTCTGGTTAAGCGTTTGGAGCAGCAGAAGTGCGAAAGATTTGTTGTCTTCTCAACCATTTCTTAGCTTCAAACTCCCATATCTCGCGAACGGATTGACCTAACCCAAAAATTCCTGTTGCATCTGAAAGTAGAAACTCGCCCGATTATAACGGTATCTGTATTTTTTCCCTAGGCCATTCTGTTTAAGCGTTTGGAGCAGCAGAATTGCGAAAAATTTTTTGCCTCCTCAACCATTTCTTTGCTTCAAACTCCCATATCTCGCGAACGGATTGACCTAACCCAAAAATTCCTATTGCATCTGAAAGTCGAAACTCGCCCGATTACAACGGTATGTGTATTTTTTCCCTAGGCCATTCTGGTTAAGCGTTTGGAGCAGCAGAAGTGCGAAAGATTTGTTGTCTTCTCAACCATTTCTTAGCTTCAAACTCCCATATCTCGCGAACGGATTGACCTAACCCAAAAATTCCTGTTGCATCTGAAAGTAGAAACTGGCCCGATTACAACGGTATGTTTATTTTTTCCCTAGGCCACTCTGGTTAAGCGTTTGGAGCAGCAGAATTGCGAAAAATTTTTTGCCTTCTCAACCATTTCTTAGCTTCAAACTCCCATATCTCGCGAACGGATTGACCTAACCCAAAAATTCCTGTTGCATCTGAAAGTAGAAACTCGCCCGATTACAACGGTATCTGTATTTTTTCCCTAGGCCATTCTGTTTAAGCGTTTGGAACCGCAGAATTGCGAAATATTTTTGGCCTTCTCAACCATTTCTTGGCTTCAAACTCCCATATCTCGCGAACGGATTGACCTAACCCAAAAATTCCTATTGCATCTGAAAGTCGAAACTCGCCCGATTACAACGGTATGTGTATTTTTCCCCTAGGCCATTCTGGTTAAGCGTTTGGAGCAGCAGAAGTGCGAAAGATTTGTTGTCTTCTCAACCATTTCTTAGCTTCAAACTCCCATATCTCGCGAACGGATTGACCTAACCCAAAAATTCCTGTTGCATCTGAAAGTAGAAACTCGCCCGATTATAACGGTATCTGTATTTTTTTCCTAGGCCATTCTGTTTAAGCGTTTGGAGCAGCAGAATTGCGAAAAATTTTTTGCCTCCTCAACCATTTCTTGGCTTCAAACTCCCATATCTCGCGAACGGATTGACCTAACCCAAAAATTCCTAGTGCATCTGAAAGTAGAAACTCGCCCGATTACAACGGTATGTGTATTTTTTCCCTAGGCCTTTCTGGTTAAGCGTTTGGAGCAGCAGAATTGCGAAAAATTTTTTGCCTTCTCAACCATTTCTTGGCTTCAAACTCCCATATCTCGCGAACGGATTGACCTAACCCAAAAATTCCTATTGCATCTGAAAGTAGAAACTCGCCCGATTACAACGGTATGTTTTTTTTCCCTAGGCCATTCTGGTTAAGCGTTTGGAGCAGCAGAAATGCGACAAATTTTTTTCCTTCTCAACCATTTCTTGGATTCAAACTCCCATATCTCGCGAGCGGATTGACCTAACCCAAAAATTCCTGTTGCATCTGAAAGTAGAAACTCGCCCGATTACAACGGTATGTGTATTTTTTCCCTAGGCCATTCTGGTTAAGCGTTTGGAGCAGCAGAATTGCGAAAAATTTTTTGCATTCTCAACCATTTCTTGGCTTCAAACTCCCATATCTCGCGAACGGATTGACCTAACCCAAAAATTCCTGTTGCATCTGAAAGTAGAAACTCGCCCGATTACAACGGTATCTGTATTTTTTCCCTAGGCCATTCTGTTTAAGCGTTTGGAGCAGCAGAATTGCGAAAAATTTTTTGCCTTCTCAACCATTTCTTGGCTTCAAACTCCCATATCTCGCGAACGGATTGACCTAACCCAAAAATTGCTATTGCATCTGAAGGTAGAAACTCGCCCGATTACAAGGGTATGTGTATTTTTTCCCTAGGCCATTCTGGTTAAGCGTTTGGAGCAGCAGAATTGCGAAAAATTTTTTGCCTTCTCAACCATTTCTTGGTTTCAAACTCCCATATCTCGCGAACGGATTGACCTAACCCAAAAATTCCTATTGCATCTGAAAGTAGAACCTCGCCCGATTACAGCGGTATGTGTATTTTTTCCCTAGGCCATTCTGGTTAAGCGTTTGGAGCAGCAGAATTGCGAAAAATTTTTTGCCTTCTCAAACATTTCTTGGCTTCAAACTCCGATATCTCGCGAACGCATTAACCTAACCCAAAAATTCCTATTGCATCTGAAAGTAGAAACTGGCCCGATTACAACGGTATGTGAATTTTTTCCCTAGGCCATTCTGGTTAAGCGTTTGGAGCAGCAGAATTGCGAAAAATTTGTTGCCTCCTCAACCATTTCTTGGCTTCAAACTCCCATATCTCGCGAACGGATTGACCTAACCCAAAAATTCCTATTGCATCTGAAATTCGAAACTCGCCCGATTACAACGGTATGTGTATTTTTTCCCTAGGCCATTCTGGTTAAGCGTTTGGTGCAGCAGAAGTGCGAAAGATTTGTTGTCTTCTCAACCATTTCTTGGCTTCAAACTCCCATATCTCGCGAACGGATTGACCTAACCCAAAAATTCCTATTGCATCTGAAAGTAGAAACTCGCCCGATTACAACGGTATGTTTTTTTTCCCTAGGCCATTCTGGTTAAGCGTTTGGAGCAGCAGAAATGCGAAAAATTTTTTGCCTTCTCAACCATTTCTTGGATTCAAACTCCCATATCTCGCGAGCGGATTGACCTAACCCAAAAATTCCTGTTGCATCTGAAAGTAGAAACTCGCCCGATTACAACGGTATGTGTATTTTTTCCCTAGGCCATTCTGGTTAAGCGTTTGGTGCAGCAGAAGTGCGAAAGATTTGTTGTCTTCTCAACCATTTCTTAGCTTCAAACTCCCATATCTCGCGAACGGATTGACCTAACCCAAAAATTCCTGTTGCATCTGAAAGTAGAAACTCGCCCGATTATAACGGTATCTGTATTTTTTCCCTAGGCCATTCTGTTTAAGCGTTTGGAGCAGCAGAATTGCGAAAAATTTTTTGCCTCCTCAACCATTTCTTGGCTTCAAACTCCCACATCTCGCGCACGGATTGACCTAACCCAAAAATTCCTAGTGCATCTGAAAGTAGAAACTCGCCCGATTACAAGGGTATGTGTATTTTTTCCCTAGGCCATTCTGGTTAAGCGTTTGGAGCAGCAGAAGTGCGAAAGATTTGTTGTCTTCTCAACCATTTCTTAGCTTCAAACTCCCATATCTCGCGAACGGATTGACCTAACCCAAAAATTCCTGTTGCATCTGAAAGTAGAAACTCGCCCGATTATAACGGTATCTGTATTTTTCCCAAGGCCATTCTGTTTAAGCGTTTGCAGCAGCAGAATTGCGAAAAATTTTTTTCCTTCTCAACCATTTCTTGGATTCAAACTCCCGTATCTCGCGAGCGGATTGACCTAACCCAAAAATTCCTGTTGCATCTGAAAGTAGAAACTCGCCCGATTACAACGGTATGTGTATTTTTTCCCTAGGCCATTCTGGTTAAGCGTTTGGGGCAGCAGAATTGCGAAAAATTTTTTGCATTCTCAACCATTTCTTGGCTTCAAACTCCCATATCTCGCGAACGGATTGACCTAACCCAAAAATTCCTATTGCATCTGAAAGTAGAAACTCGCCCGATTACAACGGTATGTGTATTTTTTCCCTAGGCCATTCTGGTTAAGCGTTTGGAGCAGCAGAAGTGCGAAAGATTTGTTGTCTTCTCAACCATTTCTTAGCTTCAAACTCCCATATCTCGCGAACGGATTGACCTAACCCAAAAATTCCTGTTGCATCTGAAAGTAGAAACTCGCCCGATTACAACGGTATCTGTATTTTTTCCCTAGGCCATTCTGTTTAAGCGTTTGGAGCAGCAGAATTGCGAAAAATTTTTTGCCTTCTCAACCATTTCTTGGCTTCAAACTCCCATATCTCGCGAACGGATTGACCTAACCCAAAAATTCCTATTGCATCTGAAGGTAGAAACTCGCCCGATTACAAGGGTATGTGTATTTTTTCCCTAGGCCATTCTGGTTAAGCGTTTGGAGCAGCAGAATTGCGAAAAATTTTTTGCCTTCTCAAACATTTCTTGGCTTCAAACTCCCATATCTCGCGAACGCATTAACCTAACCCAAAAATTCCTATTGCATCTGAAAGTAGAAACTGGCCCGATTATAACGGTATGTGAATTTTTTCCCTAGGCCATTCTGGTTAAGCGTTTGGAGCAGCAGAATTGCGAAAAATTTGTTGCCTTCTCAACCATTTCTTGGCTTCAAACTCCCATATCTCGCGAACGGATTGACCTAACCCAAAAATTCCTATTGCATCTGAAAGTCGAAACTCGCCCGATTACAACGGTATGTGTATTTTTTCCCTAGGCCATTCTGGTTAAGCGTTTGGAGCAGCAGAAGTGCGAAAGATTTGTTGTCTTCTCAACCATTTCTTAGCTTCAAACTCCCATATCTCGCGAACGGATTGACCTAACCCAAAAATTCCTGTTGCATCTGAAAGTAGAAACTCGCCCGATTACAACGGTATGTGTATTTTTTCCCTAGGCCATTCTGGTTAAGCGTTTGGAGCAGCAGAATTGCGAAAAATTTTTTGCCTTCTCAACCATTTCTTGGCTTCAAACTCCCATATCTCGCGAACGGATTGACCTAACCCAAAAATTCCTATTGCATCTGAAAGTAGAAACTCGCCCGATTACAACGGTATGTTTTTTTTCCCTAGGCCATTCTGGTTAAGCGTTTGGAGCAGCAGAAATGCGAAAAATTTTTTGCCTTCTCAACCATTTCTTGGATTCAAACTCCCATATCTCGCGAGCGGATTGACCTAACCCAAAAATTCCTGTTGCATCTGAAAGTAGAAACTCGCCCGATTACAACGGTATGTGTATTTTTTCCCTAGGCCATTCTGGTTAAGCGTTTGGAGCAGCAGAATTGCGAAAAATTTTTTGCATTCTCAACCATTTCTTGGCTTCAAACTCCCATATCTCACGAACGGATTGACCTAACCCAAAAATTCCTATTGCATCTGAAAGTAGAAACTCGCCCGATTACAACGGTATGTGTATTTTTTCCCTAGGCCATTCTGGTTAAGCGTTTGGAGCAGCAGAATTGCGAAAAATTTGTTGCCTTCTCAACCATTTCTTGGCTTCAAACTCCCATATCTCGCGAACGGATTGACCTAACCCAAAAATTCCTATTGCATCTGAAAGTCGAAACTCGCCCGATTACAACGGTATGTGTATTTTTCCCCTAGGCCATTCTGGTTAAGCGTTTGGAGCAGCAGAAGTGCGAAAGATTTGTTGTCTTCTCAACCATTTCTTAGCTTCAAACTCCCATATCTCGCGAACGGATTGACCTAACCCAAAAATTCCTGTTGCATCTGAAAGTAGAAACTCGCCCGATTATAACGGTATCTGTATTTTTTCCCTAGGCCATTCTGTTTAAGCGTTTGGAGCAGCAGAATTGCGAAAAATTTTTTGCCTCCTCAACCATTTCTTGGCTTCAAACTCCCATATCTCGCGCACGGATTGACCTAACCCAAAAATTCCTAGTGCATCTGAAAGTAGAAACTCGCCCGATTACAAGGGTATGTGTATTTTTTCCCTAGGCCATTCTGGTTAAGCGTTTGGAGCAGCAGAAGTGCGAAAGATTTGTTGTCTTCTCAACCATTTCTTAGCTTCAAACTCCCATATCTCGCGAACGGATTGACCTAACCCAAAAATTCCTGTTGCATCTGAAAGTAGAAACTCGCCCGATTATAACGGTATCTGTATTTTTTTGCCTAGGCCATTCTGTTTAAGCGTTTGCAGCAGCAGAATTGCGAAAAATTTTTTGCCTCCTCAACCATTTCTTGGCTTCAAACTCCCATATCTCGCGAACGGATTGACCTAACCCAAAAATTCCTGTTGCATCTGAAAGTAGAAACTCGCCCGATTATAACGGTATCTGTATTTTTTCCCTAGGCCATTCTGTTTAAGCGTTTGGAGCAGCAGAATTGCGAAAAATTTTTTGCCTCCTCAACCATTTCTTTGCTTCAAACTCCCATATCTCGCGAACGGATTGACCTAACCCAAAAATTCCTATTGCATCTGAAAGTCGAAACTCGCCCGATTACAACGGTATGTGTATTTTTTCCCTAGGCCATTCTGGTTAAGCGTTTGGAGCAGCAGAAGTGCGAAAGATTTGTTGTCTTCTCAACCATTTCTTAGCTTCAAACTCCCATATCTCGCGAACGGATTGACCTAACCCAAAAATTCCTGTTGCATCTGAAAGTAGAAACTGGCCCGATTACAACGGTATGTTTATTTTTTCCCTAGGCCACTCTGGTTAAGCGTTTGGAGCAGCAGAATTGCGAAAAATTTTTTGCCTTCTCAACCATTTCTTAGCTTCAAACTCCCATATCTCGCGAACGGATTGACCTAACCCAAAAATTCCTGTTGCATCTGAAAGTAGAAACTCGCCCGATTACAACGGTATCTGTATTTTTTCCCTAGGCCATTCTGTTTAAGCGTTTGGAACCGCAGAATTGCGAAATATTTTTG